>NC_091789.1:128420536-128445536 GCF_029378745.1 Bos indicus | reverse complement strand
GCTCCTAATTTGGAGCTTTTTTTGCTAAAAATGTTTTTTTATTTACCTTTTTATGTCCTACAAGAGAATTTCCCCTCCATTGGCTCACCTGCTGATTTGTTTTTATGTATGATAAATTCTTCAGAGCTTATGTGAAGTGTTTGGTGTGTTTTCCAAGTTATTATTGTAGCAGGAGACGAACATTCATCCTTGGAGAGGAATATTTGGCCCCTCAGGTTCAAGGTAGACATTTTGAGCTCAGATTTTATATTTATTAGCCTTGATGTCTGAAGTACACATCAGTGACCAATAAGCTGTAGTACAGCCTTCTCCTAACTGAAGGGGGTCTGAAATTCCATGAGGATTAAAAATAGCAAAACCACTCGCTGAAATTAGAATTTATATTTAGACGATATATTGTCTTTCACTCACCCTGCAGAATTTTATTTTTAAGGCTGTACATTGTGTGGCTCTCTGATTCTCATTTTAGAAACACACGGAACTCACTGGAAAGCCAGACCTGGTTAATATAAACATAGTCTGGGTAAACATGTGGGAGTTGCTATGCAAAATAGAGGCAGAGCATTCTTTACCACCACCGCACTGACTCACTTTAATCACAGACCCCAAATTTTATTTTGTGGAAATGGCACTTTGAAATGCTGTCATAGAATCCTGCAAGGCATTTTGGGACGTGTAGTTCAGCATTCAGCAAGAAGACCACCGGAGATGGGGACAGATAATTCAGGGAAGGCTGCACTGTGTGTGAATGTTCTCCATACTGTCCTGCACTGTTCCCTTCTTTGCCTCACTGCTTAGAAGCAGTGCAGTGCAGGACATATTTGTTGACAATCATGAAGGCTTTGTAGAGGAACTGAATGGTAGAAACTGAGATTTCCAAAGCTTCCTACATTTGAAGGCAGCACTCCAGTTACAGAGCAAGATTTCTGAGTCTGAAATCTTTCTTGTGGCCTTGATAATTTTTGTATTTTTCTCTTTTAGACATAACCTTGATGATAACCTTGATATGGGATGTGTTTCTCTTGGAATGCCAAGCAGAGATCATTTTATGCTTTTGAGTCATAGTTATAAATAATGTTGCTTATTATGTACTCCAAACTCATTCAACAAAAGTTTATGGAGCCCCTACTCTGGGCCAACATTGTTACAGCTGCTAGGGATATAGCAGGGAACTAAACTAACACCCTGTCCTCATGAAACTTACCTTCTAGTATGGGAAGATAGAACGCCCAATAGTACGGTCATGGGCTCTCAGAGTTGAACACGACTGAGGCAACTTAGCACACACGCCCAGGGCAGGTGGTAACATGTATTGTGGAGAAAAATGTAGCTGTGTAAGGAGGAAAGGACTGAGGCAACTGGGGTTGCTAATCTCTATAGGATTGTTAGGGAAGTTCTCAATATTGAGAAGAGACCAGAAGAATATGAGCAGTGAGCCATGCAGGTAGGTGGAGGAAAAGCATGCCATGCATATGGGACAGCAAGTGTGAAGGGCCTGAGATAAGAGCTTGCTGGACACGTCTAAGGAATTGGAAGGAGCTGGTGTGGCAGGAGATGAGTGAACAGTGGGGAGAGTGGTAACAGGGAAGGCAGTAGGGGGATACCAACTGTGAGGGGCCATACAGACCATTGTGAGGACTTTGACTTCAATTCTGGGAAACTATTGAGGAGTTCTGAGCAGAGGAATGCAGAGGAATGCCATGATTTGACTTTAAGCAAACTATTTTGACACTGTGGTCCAGGCAAAAGACCTGGTGGCTTGACTAACAAGATAGTAGGAGAGCTTATGAGAAGTGGTTAGATTCTAGATGCAATTTTTAAGCCAGAACTGATAGAATTTGTTATTCAGATCGTTGTTTACCTTATGTTATTATATACAGTGAATGGCAGAGGGATTCCTTCCTGTAGTCATTGATTCTGAATTGGATTCTAATACATTTAGATTACTCACCGAAAAATAAGTAATTTTAAGGTAAATATTAATAATTGCATAGACTCCTTACCCAAATCACTGGTTCTTCCTAAACACAGACTTAATGGCCAACTCTTGTGCCATACAAAAGACACAAACCATGTTCTGCAGAACCACCCTACCCCACCCAACACAAGAGGCTTCAGGTTTTTGAGGGGAAAATGACTTGTGTTCCACTTTAAGTTCACAGTCTAGCTGATGAAGTAAAATTCCTGGACACAGAGACACACCACAGACTCCTACTCCTACTGAGAGATCCCTGAAAGTCATGAGAATCACAGCTGGAACAAACCATTGTCTCAGATGGGTGTGTGTTCATGCATATACAGGTGTGTTGAAGGGATGGCAGGAAGTAATTAACAACTGCTATACTAATTTTAGTCTAAACATGTACATAAGTCGTTAGAAAAGGCAAAGCTGAGATGATTGCACAGAAAAGGTGAAATGTAAGCTAGGACTGGAAGGATTGGTAGGCTACGAATAGCTGGAGATGCAGAAGCAAAAGACATTGTTGAGTTTCTTCTGTGCCTTCTCGTACCCTTTCGCTAGACAGTATTATTTAGTGATGCTCTATTAGGAAAACCAGCCTTAGGAAGCTGTGTCATTTCTACTCTGAAGCAGTAAGTTGAAGTTCAGCCTTTAGAGTAAACTAATCTTTGGTTTGATTAGCTACCCCAGTTTAGTGGTGTTAGACTCTGCTCTTCTTTTTGGATCATTATAGAACAAAGAAAATCTTCTTGGGCAAATCTTTTTTTTTTTTTAAATAATTTATTAGTTTGGGATCACAAAATGTAGAGAAGACACGAAGCAATGCCTGTGACCCCTTGGCTGAAATGTCTCTTCCAGAGACACTTTTTGGGCATTCTTTCACATCCTAACAGCTGTAGAGTATAGTATCTGACCACGTGGGAAACTTGAACAGACACCCTTTAAGTCATGGGGGTCACTTCCAATTAAGTCTCCCAGCTTACTTCTGCCAATATTGCAACTGCATTGGTTGTTCAACTGTTCATGTCTTTAAAATCTCACGAACCAATAGGCTGCAGACCAATGATGGCCTGCACAGCCCTTAGAACTGCCTACACTGACTAATGCCCCTCAGCTATACCTGATCTGCTTGTGGCACCTGCATGGCAGCCCCTGGGGGGCCCCCACATCCTAGGGTGGCGATGGAGGAAGGGCAGGCCAGGCCAAGCATGAAGAATAAACAGTCAATTTTATTGGGCTCAGACTAGGAATCCATGAAGCTTCAGGACCTCTGTGAATTTGTTAGTTTTCTTCTCAATGTTCTTTTCAGCCTGCTTCCATAGCCTCGTGAGCTGCTGCTTTTTCTGATAGTGGATCTTGGCTTTCCCCTTTCTCTTCTCCTCCAGTGTGGCCGTTAACCACCTGGTACTTCCAGCCAACCTCATGAGCCAGGCGCCCTAGGTAGGCAAACTTCCAAGTAAGCTTCAGACACAACTTTGAGGGCAGTAGGAACCACCATCTGCTTTCTTGTCATAGGGTCGTGGGATCCCATCAAATACCTTGAGGTGCTCCAGAGCATCCTGGCCCTGCTTGGTCTTGGGGGGAAGCATGCCTTGCACAGTCTGCCAGAAGATGCGGCTGGGGTTTGGAAGTGCCACAGGAGGGGTTGGTGTTCATCCCCCTGGGGAGAAAACCCAGGTACTTCAACTTACTTCTGTGGCAATTGCCAGAAATATTGATGCCCTCACAGCACACGACCACAGCCTTCTAGCCCAGAAGCACCTGCTTGGCCACAATGGCCTCCGGGCAGCCCAGGAGATGGCCTCGGCCATTGAGCGCCAGGACCTGCCCTTCCACCATCTTTGGTAGCCACCTGGAAAGGAGGGCAAATTTTGAAATTAAGAACATAGTGGCAGTGTGGTCCATATCCTGTCCTTTGTTTTTATTCTTACACTTGTCCTTCGACCAGTCTTCCCTCCCATCCTCTCTGTTTGCACTCAGCTCTCCTATAACTCCATACATGTATTTCTAAAATTACCAAGTTATGTAAAATCACAACCAGATGCTTTATGGAAAGGACACATGGGTTAGAAACCCACCAAAATTTCATCAATGACTCAAACAAGAATATCAGTTCAGTTCAGTCGCTCATTCGTGTCCGACTCTTTGCAACCCCATGAATCTCAGCACACCCGGCCTCCCTGTATATCACCAACTCCCGGAGTTCACTCAAAGTCACGTCCATCAAATCAGTGATGCCATCCAGCCATCTCATCCTCTGTCGTCCCCTTCTCCTCCTGCCCCCAATCCCTCCCAGCATCAGGGTCTTTTCCAGTGAGTCAACTCTGCCCACGAGGTGGCCAAAGTATTGGAGTTTCACCTTTAGCATCATTCCTTCCAAAGAACACCCAGGACTGATCTCCTTTAGAATGGACTGGTTGGATCTCCTTGCAGTCCAAGGGACTCTCAAGAGTCTTCTCCAACACCACAGTTCAAAAGCATCAATTCTTCGGTGCTCAGCTTTCTTCACAGTCCAACTCTCATATCTGTACGTGACCACCGGAAAAACCATAGCCTTGACTAGATGGACCTTTGTTGGAAAGGTAATGTCTCTGCTTTTGAATATGCTGTCTAGGTTGGTCATAACTTTCCTTCTAGGGAGTAAACATCTTTTAATTTCATGGCTGCATTCACCATCTGCAGTGATTTTGGAGTCCAAGAAAATAAAATCTGTCACTGCTTCTACTTTTTCCCCTTCTATTTGCCATGAGGTGATGGGACCAGATGCCATGATCTTCGTTTTCTGAATGTTGAGCTTTAAGCCAACTTTTTCACTTTCCACTTTCACTTTCATCAAGAGGCTTTTTAGTTCCTCTTCACTTTCTGCCATAAGGGTGGTGTCATCTGCATATCTGAGGTTATTGATATTTCTCCCAGCAATCTTGATTCCAGCTTGTGCTTCTTCCAGTCCAGCGTTTCTCATGACGTATTCTGCATATAAGTTTAATAAGCAGGGTGACAATATACAGTCTTGATGTACTCCTTTTCCCATTTGGAACCCGTCTGTTGTTCCAAGTCCAGTTCTAACTATTGCTTCTTGACCTGCATATAGGTTTCTCAAGAGGCAGGTCAGGTGGTCTGGTATTCCCATCTCTTTCAGAATTTTCCACAATTTATTGTGATCCACAGTTTATTGTGTCAAAGGCTTTGGCATAGTCAATAAAGCAGAAATAGATGTTTTCTGGAACTCTCTTGCTTTTTCCATGATCCAGCAGACGTTGGCAATTTGATCTCTGGTTCCTCTGCCTTTTCTAAAACCAGCTTGAACATCTGGAGGTTCACGGTTCACATGTTGCTGAAGCCTGGCTTGGAGAATTTTGAGCATTACTTTACTAGCATGTGAGATGAGTGCAATTGTGCGGTAGTTTGAGCATTCTTTGGCATTGCCTTTCTTTGGGATTGGAATGAAAACTGACCTTTTCAACTCCTGTCGACACCTGAGTTTTCCAAATTTGCTGGCATATTGAGTGCAGCACTTTCACAGCATCATCTTTCAGGATTTGAAATAGCTCCACTGGAATGCCATCACCTCCACTAGCTTTGTTCATAGTGATGCTTTCTAAACCCCACTTGGCTTCACATTCCAGGATGTCTGGCTCTAGGTGAGTGATCACGCCATCATGATTATCTTAGTCATGAAGATCTTTTTTGTATAGTTCTTCTGTGTATTCTTGCCACCTCTTCTTAATATCTTCTGCTTCTGTTAGGTCCATACCATTTCTGTCCTTTATCGAGCCCATCTTTTCATGAAATGTTCCCTTGGTATCTCTAATTTTCTTGAAGAGATCTCTAGTCTTTCCCATTCTGTTGTTTTCCTCTATTTATTTGCATCGATCGCTGAGGAAGGCATTCCTATCTCTCCTTGCTATTCTTTGGAACTCTGCATTCAGATGCTTGTATCTTTCCTTTTCTCCTTTGCTTTTCGATTCTCTTCTTTTCACAGCTATATGTAAGGCCTCCCCAGACAGCCCCATTTTGCTTTTTTGCATTTCTTTTCCATGGGGATAGTCTTGATCCCTGTCTCCTGTACAATGTCACGAACCTCAGTCCATAGTTCATCAGGCACGCTATCTATCAGATCTAGGCCCTTAAATCTATCTCTCACTTCCACTGTATAATCATAAGGGGTTTGATTTAGGTCATACCTGAATGGTCTAGTGGTTTTCCCTACTTTCTTCAATTTAAAGTCTGAATTTGGCAATAAGGAATTCATGATCTGAGCCACAGTCAGCTCCTGGTCTTGTTTTTGCTGACTGTGTAGAGCTTCTCCATCTTTGGCTGCAAAGAATATAATCTATCTGATTTCAGTGTTGACCATCTGGTGATGTCCATGTGTAGAGTATTCTCTTGAGTTCTTGGAAGAGGGTGTTTGCTATGACCAGTGTGTTCTTTTGGCAAAACTCTATTAGCCTTTGCCCTGCTTCATTCCATATTCCAAGGCCAAATTTGCCTGTTACTCCAGGTGTTTCTTGACTGCCTACTTTTGCATTCCTGTCCCCTCTAATGAAAAGGACATCTTTTTTGGGTGTTACTTCTAAAAGGTCTTGTAGGTCTTCATAGAACCATTCAACTTCAGCTTCTTCAGCATTACTGGTTGGGGCATAGACTTGGATTACCATGATATTGAATGGTTTGCCTTGGAAAAGAACAGAGATCATTCTGTCGTTTTTGAGACTGCATCCAAGTACTGCATTTCGGACTGTTTTGTTGACCATGATGGCTACTCCATTTCTTCTGAGGGATTCCTGCCCACAGTAGTAGATATAATTTGGTCATCTGAATTAAATTCACCCATTCCAGTCCATTTCAGTTCGCTGATTCCTAGAATGTTGATGTTCACTCTTGCCATCTCCTGTTTGACCACTCTGAATTTGCCTTGATTCTTGGACCTGACATTCCAGGTTCCTATGCAATATTGCTGTTCCCAGCATCAGACCTTGCTTCTATCACCAGTCACATCCACAACTGGGTATTGTTTTTACTTTGGCTCTATCCCTTCATTCTTTTTGGAGTTATTTCTCCACTGATCTCCAGTAGCATATTGGGCACCTACTGACCTGGGGAGTTCCTCTTTCAGTACCCTATCATTTTGCCTTTTCACACTGTTCATGGGGTTCTCAAGGCAAGAATACTGAAGTGGTTTGCCATTCCCTTCTCCAGTGGACCACGTTCTGTCAGATCGGTCTCTCCACCATGACCTGCCCGTCTTGGGTGGCCCCACAGGCATGGCCTAGTTTCATTGAGTTAGACAAGGCTGTGGTCCTAGTGTGATTAGATTGACTAGTTTTCTGTGATTATGGTTTCAGTGTGTCTGCCCTCTGATGCCTCTCGCAACACCTACTATCTTACTTGGGTTTCTCTTACCTTGGACGTGGGGTATCTCTTCGTGGCTGCTCCAGCATAGCGCAGCCACTGCTCCTGCAAAGCGCAGCCACTGCTCCTTACCTTGCACGAGGGGTATCTCCTCATGGCCGCCCCTCCTGACCTTGAACGTGGAGTAGCTCCTCTTGGCCCTGCTGTGCCTGCACAACGACCGCTCCTTGGATGTGGGGATATAGGAACCTAATGAAAACAGTGGTGTGATGTTACATATCTTGAATAGCTAAGAAATATGTAAGTACTACAATAAATACAGCATTTTACCTTGCAAAAGACTTGAAGTTTGCTTGTGAAAGTGAACATCAGAAAGGTTGCAGCTCATAAGTCATGGTGAAGTGGTAGAAGGAAGGTTATCTGAAATTGGAAGGAAAATTATACAAACACCAGATGTGGGTTAATGTAGCTTATTACACACTCAGTGAACAGGGGTAGCTGGTCAGTGTTTGAGGGGTGTATGTATATGTGTGTTACATATATTCCTCTGTGGCTTGATTCATCTGGATGCAGTTTTCTGCATTTACCTAATGTTTCTTACAGACAGAATCCTGTAGAAGCAGACATAAAATTCATGTTATGTTCACAGTATTTCCTGATGTATCAATGGCATTGGAATTCTCATTTTCAAAGTAAGCATTGTAGTGGAACCAACTGTACCTTGATGATTAACTAGCACCTTAAGTTCCCCCTACTTTATTATTATTTTCTCATTTTCATATTGTGAAAAAGTATTCTTATTTTTATAAAGACCAATTGGAGCATCTGTCAACCAAACGGTTACTGAATATTGTCTCTTCTCCATGCTGCTTGTCTGGTGTGTAGCAAGTAAAAAAGGTTTTGAAGCCATGGTTTCTGCCCTTAAACAGCTTCAATATAAGGAACCAACCAGAGAGATTAGAAATAAAATGAAAGTTCTTAAAAAGTAACAGTATATTATAGAATTAATACATCAGTGCTAAAGAGATATGGTAAACTAAGGCTCCTTAGAAGATAAAAATTTTCTATCTAGATCTTAAAGTTACAAACATATATTAGAGAAGTAAGGTTATCCCCTTACTAGAAAAGATATGGGAATCCCGAAGGTGTTTTTTATTTTTTCTCTCTCTCTCTGTTTTTCATTCTCATGCTGCAGCCCCCAAGTAATCTTATGTTGGCAACAAAAGCTGCAGTGGTAGTCACCAAGAGCCAAAACACTCAACTCACATGTGCCTTCTTAAGAAAGGAAGGAAAGAAGTACAGACCCAGCTTTCTGGCTATCGGCTGGGAACTAAAAAGTACCAGGGAGATCACAGACAAAGACAGCTTCAGGGAAGGTGACCTCATAAAGTTTTTGTTAAACTTTGGGTCTCATACCCTAATCTGGAAGGAAAGGATCTGAGCCTAATCAGCATATCAAAAACTTTGAGAACTGAAGTAAAAGACCACAGCCCAGATTGACTTCTGGGTGGAGTACACATGGGACAAATATAACAAGTACTGCCACAGTTTTGAAAGGTGAACTGAGATCAGGCCCACAGTCCAGAGAAAGTGGGCTGGAATCCATAACCCAAACCTAATGAAGTCAGTTGCCTGCTAAAACAAATTCATCAACTGTTGTCCATAGAATTTAAGTAACACCCATAGATTCACGCTACTCAGAATGTCCAAAATTCAGTTCAGAACTACCTGGTAGAAGAAGAAAAAGCACAACTTGCATGGGGTGGGGCGGGGCAGGGGTCAGAAATCCAAAGTCAAGATTGAAATGATGCTGTTAGAGTTATATGACAGAAGAAATTGATGTAAAAAAGAGCCAAATAAATATATTAGAACCAAAAAATATAACCAAAGTTTAAAAATTCATTGAGTAGGCTCAATAGCAGAATGGAGATGACACAGGAAACAGCCAGTGAACTTGAAAATAGATCAGTACAAATTATCCAGTCTAAAGGAGAGGTAGAAAATGACAAAGGGGTTAGGCAGAACAGAGCCTCCGGGACCTGTGAGACAATAATACAGTCTAACATTCATATCATTGGAATCCAAAAAAGGAGGAGAAGCACCAGGCTGAAAAAAAATATTTGAAGAAATAATGTGAACCTTTCCCAAGTTTGACAAAAGACAAACTGACAGATGCAGAAAGCTCCATGAATCCCAATCAGGGTAAACCCTAAGAAATTCACTCTGGAACACATCATAATCTAACTCTGTGTGTGTGTGTGTTGGAGGGGGCAAAAGTTTTAAAAACAATCAGAAAAATGATGTTTTGTAAGAGAAAATGTACTTCCCAGGTGTCTCAGTGGTAGAGTGTTTGACTGCCTGCCAATGCAGGAGACATGGATTCTATCCCTGGGTTGGGAATATCCTCTGGAGGAGGAAATATTAACCCACTCTAGTATTCTTGTCCGGAGAAGGCAATGGCACCCCACTCCAGTATTCTTGCCTGGCAAATCCCATGGACGGAGGAGCCTGGTAGGCTGCACTCTATGGGGTTGCGAAGAGTCGGACACGACTGAGCGATTTCACTTTCACTTTTCACTTGCATGCATTGGAGAAGGAAATGGCAACCCACTCCAGTGTTCTTGCCTGGAGAATCCCAGGGACGGGGGAGCCTGGTGGGCTGCCGTCTATGGGGTCGCACAGAGTCAGGCACGACTGAAGTAACTTAGCAGTAGCAGTATTCTTGTCTGAAAAATCCCATGGACGGAGGAGCCTGGTGAGCTACAGTCTACAGGGTCACAAAGCATGCATAAGGGAAAATGATTCAAATGATGACATATTTCTTATCAGAAACAATATGGAGGCCAGAGGAAGTAGTACAGTGTTTTTAAAGTG
This sequence comes from Bos indicus, assembly GCF_029378745.1. Lineage (NCBI taxonomy): Eukaryota > Metazoa > Chordata > Mammalia > Artiodactyla > Bovidae > Bos > Bos indicus. Next base: position 128,435,350 of record NC_091789.1, on the reverse strand, counting down.
CTAAAAGATTATCAACTCACTGTTTTAATCTGCTGCTGCTGCTGCTAAGTCGCTTCAGTCGTGTCCAACTCTGTGCGACCCCATGGACTGCAGCCTACTAGGTGTCTCCGTCCATGGGATTCTCCAGGCAAGAACACTGGAGTGGGTTGCCATTTCCTTCTCTAATGCATGAAAATGGAAAGTGAAAGTGAAGTTGTTCAGTCGTGTCCGACTCTTAGCGACCCCATGGACTGCAGCCCACCAGGCTCCTCCATCCATGGGATTTTCCAGGCAACAGTACTGGAGTGTTTAATCTAGCCCCCCCAAAATCTTTTGGAGTGAAGGTAAAAGGAAGACATTTTCTGATGAGGGAAAGGTAAGAGAATTCATTGTCAGCAGACCTACTCTGAAAGAATTGTTGTACTAAGTTACTCAGACAGAAGGGACATGATACTGGAAAGATACCTAGAACGTCAAGAATGAAGGAAAAGGGCTTCCCTGGTGGCTCAGCAATAAAGAATCCGGCTGCCAATGCAGGAGACACAGGTTCAGTCCCTGATCTGGGAAGATCTCACATGCCATGGTGCAACTAAACCTGTGTGCCATAACCATCTAGCTTGTGCTCTTGAGCCTCTGAGCCACAGCTACTGAGCCCATGTGCTGCAGCTACTGAAGCCCACATGCCATAGAGCCTGTGCTCTGCAACAAGAGAAGCAACTGCAGTAAGAAGCCCAAGCACTGCAACTGAATAGTAGCCCCCATAGTAACAAAGACCCAGCACAGCCAAAAATAAATAATTAATTAAAAAGAAAAAAGAAGGAAGGAAAAGGAAATGGTAAATATAATAACTATTTTTCTTGAGTTACTTGAAATATTTTTGATAGGTGAAAGCAAAAATTATAGCATTTTCTACCAGTTTTCAGTGTGTGTAGGTCTAATTTATGAGACAACTACAACATCAAAGGAAGGAGGGAAAAGGGACCTATGTGGGTTTTTACGTGGTAAATTTTTACCATGTATTACATTTACATGGTAAATTTTTAATTCTAAAGTATATATATTGTCATCCTTAATGATGAACTTTACAAAAAGATGTTGTCAAAACCACAATTAATTAAATAATAAAAAGATGTTTGAATAACCCCAAAGACGGCAGGAAATAGAAAAGAGAAAGGAAAAGTAGAACAAATAATAAAATAGTACACCCAAATCCAAACATATCAATAACTGCATTAAATGCAAATGTTCTAAATGTGTTTATACCAATTAAAAGAAATTATCAGAATGTATTTTTTAATGATGCAAGTATTATAAAATGTCTTCAAGAAACTAACTTCAAATATAATGGTATAGGTAGGTTAAGGGAGAAAATGGCAAAAGATATACCATGCAAACACCAATGAAAAGAAAGAGTGGCTGTGTTAAAAGCAGAAAATTAGACTTCAGAGCAAAGAAAATTACTTATAATAAAGAGGGATTTTACATAATGATAAAAGAGCTAATTCACTAAGACGAGAAAACAACCCAAAATCGTATGTACCTAACAACAGTGCCTCAAAATGGTGGCACCTGAAGCAAAAGCTGGCAGAACTGAAAGGAGAAACAGACAATCCATAATTATACGTGGCAACTTTTAACACTCCTCTTTCAGTAATTGATAGAAATACTGGACAAAAAATCAGCAAGGATATAGAAGAACTGTCAACCAATGGGATTTAATTGATATATACAGAACACTCCACCTGTCGATAGCATGATCAAGATTCTTTTCAAGTGTACATGGAACATTCAACAAGATAGACTATATGATAGACTATATTCTGCGTTATAAAAACAACCTTAATGAATTTAAAATAATTGAAATCATACAGAGTATATTCTGTAGCCATAATGGAATTAAACTAGAAGTCATTAAGAGAAAAGTAACCAGAAACTCTTTAAGTTCTTGGAAATTAAGCAACACACTTCTAAATAACCCAACGGTGAAAAAAAGGTCCCAAGGAAAATTAGAAAATATTTTGAACCAAGTGAAAATGCAAATGCAACATATCAAACAATGATTGAGACAGTGTATATACTATGGTGCCTATTGTAATGCAGAGTAGACCAATTACCAATATTTATGCATCATAGACACACAAAATCTGTAAAATACTCAAGTAGTAAGTGTCAAGGGATTGTTTATTGACCCATTGGTAATATAAGTGTGTTCATTTGGCAGTTAACTATTAAATAATCATGCTGTCAGAATCGGGTGAGGTTCAAAGGGGAAAAGTAAAAAACTGTATAGTAGGATGATGCACTTAGAGGGAAATTGATAGCATTAAATGTTTGTATTAGAGGAAAAGAAAGGTATCAAATCAATAATGTGAGTTTCCACTTTCAGAAATTTTTTTGAAAAGCAGAGCAAAATAAGCCCAAAATAAACAGAAGAAAAGAGATAGTGAAGATATATTAGTTAAACTGAAAGAATAGAGAAAATCAGTGAAACAAAAACATGAATATTTGAAAATATCTATAAAATTGATAAGCACCTAGCAAGGCTGACAGATTTTAAAAAAGTAAAGATACAAATTGGCACTATCCAGAATACTAGGCCTCCACAGATTTTAAAAGGATCAGGGAATACTAAACATATTTGACAGTTTAAGAGTAGTGGACCAATTCCTCAAAAATCGGAAACTATAAGAATTCATCCAAGATGAAATGGATTACCTCAATAGTCCTATATTTGTTAAAGGAAGTAAATTCATAATTGAAAAAAAATTAAGTTGGAGGAATCAATAATCAATTGTAAGACTTAAAGCTACAGATATGAACAGTGTAAAATTGGCAAATGGATAGAAACCTAGACCCACAGAATAGATAGACTCAAACAAGTTTGGCCAATCGATTTTTAACAGCGATTCAAAAGAATTTAATGAAGAATGAATAGCCCTTTCAACATGTAATGTTGGAAAAAGTTGGACATTCACATTCAGAAAAAATAAACTTTGAGCTAAAATCTTATACAAATATTAGCAAAGTATATCATGGCTCTAAGTGCAAAACTATAAACTTTAAGAAGTAGTACATAAGAGAAAATCTTCATGACCTCAGACTAGGTGAAGAATTCTTAAACATGAGATAAAAATGATCAATTTAAAAAAGGAAAAATCACTTGAACTTCATCAAAATAAAAACTTACTCGAAAAGACACTATTAAGGGATAGAAATGACAAGTCATAAACTTGGAAGAAATGTTTACAAATCACATATCCAACAAGGGACCTGTGTCTAGTATATATATAAAGAACTCTCAAAACTCAGTTAAAAGAAAACCACTCCAATTTAAAAATAAACAAAAGACTTAAATGGATTCTTTACCACAGAGAACATAAGGATGACAAATAAGAATGTGAAAAGTTGTTTCATTATTAGCATCAGGGAAATACAAATTGAAACCTTGACAAGATAGCATTCCATACTCACTGGAATGGTTAAAATACAAAATACTGACAGTACCAAGTGCTTGTGAAGACGTGGAACAACAGGAAGCTTCATGCTTACTTTGCTGGTGGAAATGTAAAATGGTGCTGCCAGTCTGAAAAACAGTTTGTTTCTCATAAAGATCAATATATACTTTCTGTATGACCTAGGAATCCTCTTGGGTATTTACCCTAGAGAAATGAAAAATTATAACCATGTAAAAATCTGTGCAGAAATGTTTCTAAGGAACTGAATTCATAATAGCCCCAAACTGGAAACAACTCCCAACACACTTCAGTGGATGAATGAATAAAGTGTCGTGCTTTCATACCATGGAGTATTACTTAGCAATAAAAAGGATAAGATTACTGATAACATAGAGCAACTTGGATGGGTCTCAAAGCTATTATGCTGTGTGAAAAAAAGCTCGACTCAAAAGACCATATAGTGTTTAATTCCATTTAAGTGGCATTGTTGAAATTTCAGAACTGTAATGATGGAGAACCAGTAGTTGTCGTGGATTAGAGAATGGTCTGAATACAAATGGGCAACAAAAGGCAGTTTTGGAACTGTTGTGTATCCTAGTTGTCATGGATGTTACATGTGTTAAAAAATAATAGAACTATACCATATATACTCTCCCAAATTAATCTCACTGTGAAATTTTTTAAAGTAAAAATGAAAGAAAAATTTCTGTGGCCTGGTGATAACATATAACTCTACTTCGAGGATGTTGTTGTTTAGTTGGTAAGTCTTTTCCGACTCTGCAACCCCATGAACCGTAGCCCACAAGTCTTCTCTGTCCATGGGATTTTTCAGGCAAGAATACTGGAGTGAGTTGCCATTTCCTTTTCTAGGGAATCTTCCCTAGCCAGGATCAAATCAGCGTCTCCTGTTGGCAGGCAGATTCTATACCACTGAGCCACTAGGGAAGCCCAGGGATTGAACCTGTGTTTCCTGCATTGGCAGGCGAATTTATTTACCACTTCAAGAATAAATCTTTTCAAATACAGGGATATATGTGGAGACATAGAACTAAGGGAGCTCCTTTTACACAAGTTAAATGAATTAAATATCTGGCATTGAGGTTACATGACAATAAGTCCCAACTCCTGCCACCTTGTAAACACAGTTCACATAAATATAATAGATATGTTATTGAGAGCCCCTGCAACGCTTTTTGTCAAGGAATCTACACAAGGAGAAAATATCAAGCTATGACAAAAATCTCTTTTGAGGAACAAGACATTAATATTCTCATTTTGCTAAAGTAAAAACAAAGGAAGGTCTTTCCTAAGCCCAGCTTTTGGGATGGGATAGATTTGGGAGTGGCAGGCCATATGCGAGTTCTAACTATTTAAATTATAAAGTAAAGCCTTGAAAACATGACAAAGTTTTGAATAGGAAATTCTGGATTTTAGAGCAGCATGTTTTTTGTTTTTAAAAACAATGGTAGGGGACTTCTCTGGTGGTCCAGTGGTTAAGAATACACCTTGCAATGCAAGCAATGCAGTTCTATCCCTGATCAGGGAACTAAGATACCACATGCCTCAGAGCAAGTAGACCCTCGTGCTATAACTGCTGAGCCCCGCAAGCTCTGGAGCCCATGTACCACAACTAAGACCTGATGCAGACAACTAAATATTTTTTAACGTAATCATTAAAAACGATGATCGACCTCAGGAAGCTCTGTTTTCTTTCGAGCAGTATAGGCATGTATTTGCTTATAGTTACCATTCTTCTGTCTTGTTTATTGAGGGATACATAGCTTCATGGAGAGCTGGTTTGTTTTCTCTTCATCTCCCCATTGCCAGTGTTCTGGAACCCCTTTCATGAACATGCCCTTCCTGTCAGGTAAAGGTAATCATTTAAAAACAAACAGACCACAAAAAGAAGAGCATCGATTCGAAATTTTTGTAGTAATTGAAAATGTAAATTAGTTTCAGTCATGTTCCTTTTGTTCTCCTGGGGTGAAATTACTGGTTAAGGTTATCTTACTTTCACAACTCTTAAACAGTGTTTCTGAGTGAGGTGGAATAGATTATGGTGTAGTCATATTGGTGGGCAGGACCTTCTACAGGCCTGTGCATGACTGAATGCTCCAGCTGCCTCCAGACTTCTGCCCACTTAATGCCAACTTTAAAGGGGGACAATATTCCAATAAACATGCTTTCTTTTATTTTATTTTATTTTATAATGGTTGTGATTTACACTGTTCCATATCCCTGGTGGCTCAGATGGTAAAGAATCTGTCTGCAGTGCATGAGACCCAGGTTCAGTCCTTGTGTCGAGAACATCCCTTGGAGAAGGGAATGGCAACCGACTCCAGTATTGTCTGGAGAATCCAATGGAAGAGGAGCCTGGTACGCTACAGTCCATGGGGTCGCAAAGAGTCGTCACGACTGAGGCGACTTAGCATACACGCGTATTAGGCTTAGCAAATCCATATCTGTATCTTCAGCTGATGATATATGAATTGGCCCTTTTCATTTCTTCACAAAACTAATGGGCCTATTTGGAGAACCTAGGACTCTAGCTCCTACATTCTGCATATACATCCTGGGATTTTATTAGCATTAAAAAGAGTTTGAAATTGTATTCTATGGGTGAGGGCCCTGACCTTATTCAAAGATACCGCTGGAGTATTTCTACTTTTATCTGTTTTATTTATGAGATTGCTCTGTTAAAGTTCATGTATAACAGTAGTTCAATTGCTGAGAAAATGTTGGTAAACCACTCACCTGGGCAGATGAAATTCACAAATAATGAGAACTTAAATTTTTAACCAGTCATCTCCACTTCCCATCCAAGTCTTTAGTATTGCTTAAAAAAAATTTGCCTGATTTAATGCTTTATTTACTTGATATTGGAACAGTGTTTATTGAATACCTACTATATGCCAGTACTATATTTCAGGAAGATGTGTTACTTTTTCTCACTTTACTGGTTGAAAAACTGCTGAGAAGTGAACTGGCCCAAAGCCAGAAAGGGGAAGAACAAGGAAGTAAACCAACTGCATCTGAATAATTGAGCACCACAGTGTGTATATCGGCGGTGACTCAAGTAACATAGGTGAGTGTTGACAAATGATTTGAGAGAAACAGACCTGCTGGAGTTCAAATCAAGATACTTCTGTTACAGTCTTCAAGGATTACAGAGCAAGTGGAGTCAGCAGGAATGCAGAAGAAAGAAGATACTTTTTCATATCAGTGCCGCCTGCTCAGGACGCAGAAGATGCAGGTGTAACATAGGTTTAGGAAGGTTCATTATTAATCCTTGAAGTTTCTGTGCAAACCCCAGATAGAGTATGATAAAGCATGTGAGTTAAGACAGAAAAACAGTAGAATACCGTCTCAGTCTGTTGCATCTGGGATGAAGCCAATCCCAGGAACCTGAGGACAGTTTTTAAAGGAGGAGAGAGGACATGAGTGGGATATATTATCAAAGGACACCCCATGATTTGAGACCTAGGTGTATAGAGCCTGGATAGGATTTTTGTTTCTGTTTTTCTCATTTTACCAGATATAATTTCCTAGATTACAAATCTTTTTCTTTAAGTTACAAGAAATTACTAGTTTCCTTCCTTTTAGGAGAAAGTAGTCAAGAGAGAACACATCGATGACTATGCATTTTGTTCCTAGGAAAGTCCATTAGCCAGTTTGTGCTTTGCTTGTTTTAACACCTCTGTATGGAATGGTTTGGTTTCCTGTTGTAAGTAGAAGGTGGCCTAGATAAGCTTTCAGTAGAAAAGACCAGGTCTTGAATACAAGCAAGCCTAGTTTCTAATTAAACAAATGTCTAAGACTGTAATTTCTAATGCAGTGTAGAAAGAAAGGGCAAAGAGCAGCCAAACTAGTTTTTATTGGCTCTGTTTTTGTGGTTCTAATATAATTCTGGCAAGTTGGAAGAATTTAGAAGAGGAATTAGTGAATTACATGTGCATGTATATTAATACTCCCTTTGTTACTTTTTTTTCATTGTCAAAATTAATTTACTGACATTTGAAAAGTATAACTATAGTGACTTGTTACTGAATAGGTTCTTGTACAAAACATCAAAAACAAAATCATAAGACATCTACCATGTGTTTTTTGGATGTGTAATGAGTTTCAGTACCTAAATTAGCTACCTGAAATTTCCTATAGAAATTCCAAACCATATCAGTAAAAGAATTACTTCTTATCTTGTATTTTGATAATGGGTGGTTAGCATGGGGAGTCTATGGCCTTAAAGCCTAATGGCCATGTTAGATGTAAGATATATGGATTTATTTCATTGACTAAGACAACTAGAACAGCATCATGACCAAACATAGTCTGACCAGTTGAACTGAATAGTAACAAGAAGTGAATCTTAACTAATGAACTAGGAGAACAAGGAGGGCATAAATGTTAAGTCTGTTTATACCCAATGTATTTCTCTCTTCTATGGTGGCATCAATTATAAGACATACCACTGATATAGTAACAGCATTTCAGAGGAAAAGAAAATTTTTAGCAAAGACAACAATTCATAAGACAAATCTTTGTTTCAGAAACATTCAAAGTGATGAGAGGTGTCTTAGAATCAAGCAAGAGTGTTATTGAGTATAACACTTAAATGATAACTAAGGCAAACTGAGTGCTTACCATGTGTCAGACTATACACTTGTGCTATGCTAAGTCACTTCATTCGTGTCCAACTCTGCAACCCTATGGACCATAGCCCGCCAGGCTTCTTTGTCCATGGGATTCTCCAGGCAAGAATATGGGAATGGGTTGCCATGCCTTCCTCCGGGGAATCTTCCAAACCCAGGGATCAAACCCATGTCTTTTATATCCCCTGCATTGGCAGGCAGGTCCTTTACCAGTAGTGCCACCACTTGTGCCAGATACTTAATATTCATTATTCAATTTAATCCTCACAATAGTCGCATGGGTCTTTTACAGATGAAGAAACTGAGGCTTGGAGAGGTTGCTCATCCTGGGACTTTACCTCCAATAAATGTCACAGCCAGGATTTGAAGGAGAGAGCCTGTCAGACTCCAGAATCCACACTGTTAACCACTGTTGGGTGCATTTACTGTTTATCATTAAAAGCTGTGGTACATATACACAATGGAGTATTACTCAGCCATTAAAAAGAATACATTTGAATCAGTTCTAATGAGATGGATGAATCTGGAACCTATTATACAGAGTGAAGTAAGCCAGAAAGAAAAACACCAATACAGTATACTAACGCATATATATGGAATTTAGAAAGATGGTAACATAACCCTGTGTACAAGACAGCGAAAGAGACACTGATGTATAGATCAGTCTTATGGACTCTGTGGGAGAGGGAGAGGGTGGGGAGATTTGGGAGAATAGCATTGAAACATGTATAATATCATGTATGAAACAAGTCGCCAGTCCAGGTTCGATACACGATACTGGATGCTTGGGGCTGGTGCACTGGGACGACCCAGAGGGAGGGTATGGGGAGGGAGGAGGGAGGAGGGTTCAGGATGGGGAACACAGGTATACCTGTGGCGGATTCATTTCGATATTTGGCAAAACTAATACAATATTGTAAAGTTTAAAAATAAAAAAAAAGAAAGAAAAATTGAAAGTAGTCAGCGAAGTTCTTTCCAAAATCTGCCTCTTTGACTTCCGTGAAAGTAGTAACTGACCTCCAACAATAACAAACAAAACAAAAAGCACTCCACCCTTTCTTGAATATTCCTCAGCATCATTTTTTAAGTTTACTGATATGTGAGCCTGTGATATTCTGTGACTATCATTTTAAAACTGCATTCATAGCTACAATTTCTGTCTTCTAATAGCTTATAAGGTATATAACCTCATTATAGGCTTATATACAGAGACAGTAGAAGAAAAGACTATCAAGATACATTAAGGGCTTTTTGTAGCTAAATTCAACCGCCAAAAAAGATGTAAAGCAAACATATGCTACTGTTTGAGGCACTGTTGTCATCCTTGTTTTACAGATAAGGAGGTGGAGAGTATAGTTTTCGATGCCTTGCCCAAGATCACATATCTGCTAAATGTTAGAGGCAGAATTTGAACCCATACTGGTTCCAGAGTCTGTGCTGTTAACAACCACACCATACTTGCCTTATCTCGTATTTTCACATTTAACAGCTTACAGTGCCTTGGCTTTACTTAGAACTTTTCTTCTAAAGAACTTATGTTTTTGGCGTCTTCATCCTCCCTATGCCAGGATCTTGGGAGTCCTGAGGTATTTATGATAAGATGTCTATCCTCAAGGAGATTACAGTACTTTAAACAGAACTACTGGGATTTCCCTGGCAGTCTAGTGGTTAAGAGTTCACTTTCCCATGCAGGAGGCAGGGGTTTGATCTCTGGTGGGGCACTCAGATCCCACATGCCTCACGGCCAAAACACCAAAGCATCAAACAGAAGCAGTGTTGTAACAAATTCAATAAAGACTTTTAAAATGATGCACATCAAAAAAATTTAAAAATAAACAGAACTGCTATAAGTTGTAAAGAGATTAAAAGCAAGGAAATACTTTATCCTATTTCAGCCTATAGGAGAGATAGAAATCAAGTTTTCATTTTTTTACAGTGATTGGTACTGAAATCTTACCACCCTTCCTTTTTTAAAAATTTGCTTACATAATCAGTGACTTTTACTTAGGATCATAAGAGTATATTGTTTGGCCTTGGCTTTTGAATGAAGTTCACAAAATTAAAAAGGAGAAAAAAATGTCAAGTTCTTACAGGTGCCTACTTGGTTTACTTCAGGAAGCTTCCCAAAGGCAAGTGTTCATAGCTAAGAAAAAGTTAAAAGACTCACTACCAGTTAGTTAGCGCTCACTGTATGTCAGGTAGTGTACTAAATGTTTCACACATACTATGTCATGTAATCCTGGTAACAGTGCTTTAATGGGGTGCATCCGCCCCATCTTCATTTCTCCGAGCCTCAGTTTTTCAATTTGTAAAACAGAAAAGGAAAGCTTCTTTATGTTCTAAAAGGAATTTCTAAACCCATAAAAATTTTTTCTGAAGTGCGTGCACAGAGATCTGTGTGGAACATAAACTTTTAAGAACTTAGATTTTTATATCTTTCTGCTCAAAGGTACATTTTCTGAAAGGTGCATCTTAGAATGAAGGAGAGCAAAAATTAGAAAATTAAATTGACACAGTTAGACTTTAGGTTCCCAGTTCAACCATGATACATGTTGGAAAACTTTTGACTTGGCTTGGTCAGTTTCTCCTTGCAGTCTGCACCTCCAGCCCCCAAGCCAGTGCCCTTTGCTTTTGGCCCTGTGCTCCTGCCACTTTTACTCATAGTGGGCTGTGCCCTAAACATGGCATCACTGTAGCCTAACAGTGTGAGTGAGGTACCAGGTGCTTATAATACACTGCTTCTCTGGTGCACTGAGTATTTCAGGTTGAAAACTAGCCACAAAAGAACTGATTAACACACAGAATGACATTGTTGAAAGTGTATGAATGAAAAGTGGCATATGACAAAGATCAAGGGGCTTGGACATTGAAAACCTGGGAACAAGTCTTGGCTCTGCCCCTTACTAGCTGCATGACCTAGGGCAAGTCCCATAACCTATTTGAGTCTCAGCTTCCTTATCTGTAAAATGAGGATAATCAGAATGGCTTGTTTATTTATTGAAGATCAAATGGGAGAAAGCATAATGCTTGGGAGATGGAGCTGAAAACTGAAAAGTGTCAAACGCATATTAATACATCATGCTAAACTTCTTCAACCCTCTCCTTTAGCACAGTGATTTAACACATTGATAACATCTGGGAAATCTCTGTTCACTTTAAATAGCATGCACATATAGACTTTAAAATTGTACCTCAGATAATCCTATACCAGCATTTCAGGCAAAGATTTAAGATGCCATTTGGCAATAAAAAATATTGATTCTAGTCACAAACTGTCACTCTAATTTTGACTCCACTGGTTTTTCTAAGAGGTTTGCAAACTGGCCATTAGTGCTCCGTTCACTGACCAGATCTGGGATCATGAACAGGTGACTTCACCTTTGATGAGCTCTGTCAAATAAGGACAACAATTTTAACTTCCCACCTACCTGACAACTTTTGTGAGGACTGAATACTTTGAAAAGCCTAACATTATTATATAAATGCAAGGGACGCAAATTTTAAAATGAGTATAATCATCTGAGACCTCTGTAATGTAAGAATTTAAACACTCAAATAATTCTGTTAGGAAATGCAAGGTAAACATGCCATTAAAAAGTTACAGAGAGCAGCTACTGTGAGAAGCAGGTAGATAAATGGAAATATCCACATTTGACTGCAATGTAGTGTTGGAAAAGTCACACCCACACCAGGCTATAAGCTCCTGTGATCTTATCCTATTTCCCTTTCTCTGATGTAGCCTTAGCAGCTGGAATAGTGTCTGGCCTATTTTAGATGCTCAATTTGTTGAATGAATGCACAGCAGTCTTTCTTATGTGCTTGGTGAGTAGTGGTGTGAAGGGAGGCTGACTTTGGCTTGGCTTGGATCAGCTATGACAGCCTTCTCCTGTCTTGTCCATCTGAGGCAGAACTTGTTCTGAGATGTCACCAAAGCCAGAGTACACCTTAACAGCCTGGTCAGATTACAGTTAAGTTTTTGTCCTAAATGCTGCATCACTTTATTTACAGTAGCCATGTGCATTTATTTTATTTTAGTAGCTGTTGATATTGCTCATCATAGACCCTTTGGTGCCAGTTAATAAGAATATTAGAAAGCTGACCAAACATTCTAGATTTCAGTTTTGCCAAATTTTTGTGGATGGGTTGGGAAGTGGTAGAGAATATTTATTTTAGCCAGATTAGATATATTTGGGTGAATGTGCCAGGGAAAGAAAGTCAAAGTAGTTTTCAGTTCAGTTTAAATCTAGAAAGAAACCCTAGAAAACTCATTAATCTAGGAAACCCTTTTATCCAAATAAGATTTCATGCAGAATTCCCAACTATAAAAAAGATGAGATTTTTATAGCTTATAACTTATTTTTCAGTGAGAACACCAGCTAATATGTTGGGATCTTACACGTCTTAAAATTTGGGAGGTAGTACATGTGAATACACCTGTCTTGAATTTTTTACAGTGAATATATAATCAGTGAAATCAGAATCAAACATTTGGAGAACCCTCCAAGGCACATGAATTGAACATACTTGAAAAACACTGATCTTGCCCTACTCATTCTTACTATAGATATGGAGGTTGAAACTATAATATTCAGAACCTCATTCTGTCTCCTCATTTTGCTTCTTGGTGTGGTGATGTTAGTAACGTGAATGAATCTGAACAAAGTTAACTACCTCAATACTTCCAGATATCAAGGGTTTCTCTTACTTACATAAATGTTTCTAGGCCATTTTATAGCTCTGGTGAAATCCAAAGTGACTTACCAACCTTATTTTTATATTATTATTTCTTCTAGTTAGAAATTTATATTTACATTTCTCATTGTGATGTTAATACATGATTATATGTAGCATGGGGGCTAATTGAAATCTTTTGGGTTTTTTGTGGGGCTTTTTTGGCATGATGTTAACCTTGAAATACAGCATTTAAAAAAGGAAAACTTCTGAAGAGAGGGCAATAAATTCAAGGTAGAATCCTAAAATTGTCCTCAGTCCCAGTGAAGACAACATGACCAATATTTGGGTATTTCAACATCTGTAGCATTAAAGCCAGCCCTATCTCCTAAGATGGAAATTGCCATGTGCAGAATGACTTGATAGAAAATGGTGTACATTCTATATAATCTTCTAACAGCAGAATGCGACCAGTGGCACTTCCCTAAAAAAAAATAAATTACCCGAAATTTGCAGCACATTCATATTCAATTTCATCACAGCAGATGCTCATTAGTATGTTGTTATTAATTGGTATTCACTTTAGGTTTTGTTTAAAATGAAGATAATAATTAGGTTTTAATTACTGCATCATTCGTTGGGGGGGGGTGTCTGTGGGGAGAGGCAAAGAGTGAAATGCCTCTTGAAGCATTGAAATAGTTCCTGATGCTTATTCAGCACCGTGTGCTGCCAAAGACTTTGAAAAATAACTTCATCTTCACCAAAAAATAGGACTAGGATTATAAAATGAAGAAATTGCTGTCTGTGTGGCTTTTTTAAAATAAGCCCATCGTTATCAAGAACTCACTGTAAATTGTCTACTTGATGGACATACTGAATCAGATGATAATGTGCACTACTATTCTTTCTAATCAAATTACTAAAAAGACTTCTTGGAAAAGTAACCCTCACAAGCAGCTGATTAATGAAGTGGTGGCAATGTTTTGTATTAGAACTAATTGAAGTAATCCAAATAAGTTATTTCTGTAGCCTATGGAAATAATTTCCTTTGCAAAGAAGTACATTGGAGTTGGCAAACCAGTATTTTTTCACCCTCTCTTGTTCTATATTTACAGAAAAAGCATAAATAATGCAAATAAAATGGGCAGAAAACCAATTTGGGTGACAGAAAAAACAGCATATCTCAATCTTTTCAAGATTAATCTTGATACTAATCAAGACTAATAATTTATATAAGACATAAAGGTGTGTAGAAATTGAAGGATACTGAAATTTTAAAGGCATATCTTAACTAAAACAGTAGAAATAGCAGTTTAATGCGTCCATTAAAAGGGGGTGTTCATAGTTCGAGTTTAAACATATTCCTTATAAACTTTCTAGAGCACCTATTGAGGGCATGGCATTGGGTTTTGCAACTGTGTAGAAATTCAAACCCTCCAGAAGCTGCGCTCTAGTTGGGAAAGTACGGAATATGTCATTCATTAGTGACATACAGGGTGTGCCATTCATAGTGCTCGTGCTTTCCATATGCTCGTGTGTTATATTTTTTTAATTTTTATTGGATTATAGTTGATTTGCAATGTTACTTTCAGGTGCACAGAAAGTGAATCAGTTATACATATATCCACTTCATTTTTTCTAAGATTCTTTTCCCACATAGGTCATTACAGAGTATTGAGTAGAGTTCCCTGTGCTCTACAGCAGGTTCTTATTATGTGTCTATTTTATATATAGTTATGTATGTGTGTGTGTGTGTGTGTGTGTGTGAGAGAGAGAGAGAGGGAGAGAGAGAGATAGATGGAATATTACTCACCCTTAAAAAAGAATGAAATGATGCCATTTACAGCAACATGGATGGACCTAGAGGTTTTCATATTGAATGAAGTAAGTCAGACACAGAAAGATGAATATCATATATCACTTATATGTGGAATCTTTTTTTTTAAGGGTACAAATGAACATTATTAACAAAACAAGTAATAGAAGTAGAGTCATGATATAGAAAATAAATGTATAGTTAACCAGGGTTTGGGGGGTGGGAATAAATTGGGAGATTGCTA
>NC_091789.1:128358036-128415536 GCF_029378745.1 Bos indicus | reverse complement strand
CTGTCTGAGAAACAGGCCATGGGGGCTGTTGTGAGCACAGCCATCCCCTGCATGAGGGGCGGTGGCATAGGAATCCCTGGCTTTGGCCCCCTTAGCCTTTCTCACATTGTTCTCTATTAAAGCTGGGCTTTGAGGGAGGAACAGTACAGAAAGGACTCTTTAAATGCTATATTTTGAAAATGCTATTTTCTATAGAGTTTAGTAATTGTAATGAAGTAAGCATAGGCAACGTGATCATTGGACCTACAAAAACCAGATATTACCAGAAAAAATAGACCTGGAGTATGTCTCTACTGTTCACTAAAAGCCTAGGTTCATTTTGAGACACAGGACTGGGGTGGAGTTCTTTTATTGACTCCATCCTAAGAGAGCATATAGATGCCTCAGCCCAGATTATCAGGTGCTGCCTGTGTCTTACACAAGACTTGCAGGCACTGTGGGGCTTAATAGGCCTGAGAAAAGCTTTGTTACATAACTTAAAGTATTTGAAAATGTCATGACAAGTGCATGGGTTTTTTTCTCCTACCTGAAAATCACATTGACAACTTTTCTATTACCTGTAAAATATTTAAAAAGGTGAGTTTACACATTTTTCGTATTAGTTACCTATAAAGTGTTTATGTTGTTTGCCATTAAACATCAGCAACATTTTGTTGGTCAGTGCCAGGGCTAGAGGCAACCTCAAGGACATATAGAAGCCTACAAATACTTCTGAATTTCCCACATCGGAATCACAGTGCCCTTGATTTGGTCTTAACTCTTCTGTTCTAGTCATAAGTGACTTCAGTTCTTCCATTTACAAGATAGGCTAGAATTTTTTTTTTTAATGCCTTGACTTAACTTGTTATTTCTGTCTTTGAATATAAAATACTTTATGACTGATGGAGATTTTCAAATATTAGTATCTTGTCTTTAGATGTTCAGCAACACCTTGGGCTATCTCCACAGCTTATTTTCAGTGAGTTAATTAAATTTATAAGAGAAAATTTATTACATAAAGTTGTATATCTACATATATATAAATTAAATTTATATAAGAGAAAAAACTCCTTTAATCCATTAGTAACTAGGTTTTTGAACTTTCTTTCATGACTGGTAGCGTCTACCCCATGTTTATTTGCATATCAACAATAAGTGTTTCTGTTTTACCTCCAAGGATCTTTCCTTAAAGGCCTTAAGCATTTAGAGAATTAAGTACTGTTTGATGAGTACATTGTCCCTTTCTGTCAAGTTTGTTACCTCTTTCTGGGTATCTGTATATTAGAACTCGATCCCCTTTTACTTCTTTCTGAATCCAAATTGATCCCTACTACTACTACTAAGTCACTTCAGTCGTGTCCGACTCTGTGTGACCCCTAGACGACAGCCCACCAGGCTCCCCCATCCCTGGGATTCTCCAGGCAAGAACACTGGAGTGGGTTGCCATTTCCTTCTCCAATGCATGAAAGTGAAAAGTGAAAGTGAAGTTGCTCAGTCGTGTCCGACTCTTCGGGACCCCATGGACTGCAGCCTACCAGGCTCCTCCATCCATGGGATTTTCCAGGCAAGAGTACTGAAGTGGGGTGCCAATTGATCCCTAGATGTTGTTATATTCCTAGGGGATAGATTCCTCTTCCAGACATTTCCAAAATTCTTATCTGAAGGGCTGAATGATGAGCAGTTTTCCGAAAGCCCAGTGACTTGGAGACTTGTAGAAGTGATCTGTAAAGTCACTGGAAACTTACCCTCTGCTTTTTAAAGAACATGGAGGAGTATATGTTGCTCTCCTGGAAAATAGGATGGAACAGAGTAATCACTTGCAAAATTCTTGCTTGGCAAAAAGGGAGAAGTGTTGCTAGAATCTGTATACTCACGCTATTTAGTTATGCTTCACAAGTTTAAGAATTGGGACTTTTTTTTTTGTCATTTGCTTCTAATAAATACCTCTTCAGGAGTTCAGAGCCAAAACAGCATGGAATTACTGACTTGTTTTTACATATCAGAAGGATAAAGAAAATAAAGCAAAAGAAGGGTACAAAATGGATGTCTGACAGAAAGAAATTCATTAAACATTTCAAGTTGCTTTTGCTTTCTTTATGGAGTGTTAATTAGTGTAACTATTTTCCCTTTGATCTTCTGCTTATTTATTATTCTTAAATTGCATCTTTGGAATGAAGGAATTTGGATAGAATTTACTTTGTCTGGACATTTTTGGATAATTTAGTAGTGGTAACTGGTGGGATAGAAATGAAAGGCTAGGTTGTGCCATGGTCCAAGAGCACAGGTTTCCTAACAAATGACATTTGATAAGCTCATACCTAAGAGTCACCTGGTACATGTAAAAATATAAATCCATGGTTCCTACACCCAGAATTTCTAGTTCAGAAGGTATGGGATAAAATTTAAGAAAGTCCCCCCAAACAATTCTGAACACATGATTTGGACAGGTTCTAAGTAGAAGAGATTTGAACACAGGTTGTAATCCATAGGGAACAATTGGAGAGCAAGAATATTCTTACAGTCCATAGGTGAACAGTTACAGGGGAAACTTCCGTTAAGTATAAATTAATATAACATATAAAATTCACTTCTCACTGTATGAGTTGGAGTGAAATGCTGTCTTCTGATTAGCTATTCAAGGGAGATTTGCTGTTAAAAAGAATTGAAAATCTGTGGGATCAAGAGGGCAAATAAATTTATTCAATTTGGACCAAGGCCAGAACACCAATAGATGTTAACATCAAAAGTCCTGTGAAAAATGACAGTAGTTACACACAATTATATTATTGAGAATGGAATCTAAGTATTGTCTGTCAACAAGTGCCCTGAAACTGGCGTGTAAAGTATTTACCGTAGACTCTCCTTTACTCTTGGTACCTAGCAACATTTCCTTTGCTAAGATAGTTTTACCATTTCCATTATAAAGCCCATATTTTGAGGGTTGCAACTGGATGGTGGGTTTAATCTGTGTTTGAAACTTGTCGATTTGACCTGGGGAAAAAATCACATACAAATTATTGGAAAGAGGTTTATTTTTAATGGTGAAAAGTAGCTCTTGTCAAAGCTTTTTCCTGTGCTTTGCTTTTCAAACGAAGGTTTACAGGCCATTAGTCCGTAATGTGAATTAACCCCATTTGGTATTTTTCTCTTTCCTTTAAGATGATAAGGGACTGTTTTTCAGTTTGGTGAAGTATTTACTGCATATTCACTATAAATACATAACATTTTAAAAATCTTATTTCTTTGGGGCTTGGCATTATTATTGTAACTGCTCCAGAATGTACACAGATGGCATAATAGATCCAAAAGTTTTAGAGGAACATAGTGGCAATATATGAAGTAAAAATCCATTTCCATGGTGGCAGCACATAATGGTCCCATTTGCCTGCCTCATCCCAGGGGGGCCTTGGCCTGAGTAGGGATAAGTGAACTGTTTGAGGGAGACATGAATCAATTCAAATCTTTGCCCAGTTGTCTAAAGTAAGTCTGCTTAAAAATAAAGGAAGAAAAAGAGTCTGACTTTTCTCAACTGAGTCTTTTTTCATTTATTCAGCAGCGATAAAAACAGTACATATATATTTCCTATTATTTGTTGAATACCATCCTAAATGTCAGAATAACAAAGATGGTCAATGCGCCCTGCCCTAGAGGAGCTAGGAGCCCTTTGCAGACACAAAAATTCAACTGCAGCTAAGTGTGATAAACCACTGACGTGGTCAAATTGTTTTAGAAGCAAAGAAAGGGATCCACTAACTGCCTTTCTTAATAGACTTTATTTTTTAGCACAGTTGTAGGTTCACAGCAAAACTGAACAGAAGGTACAGATATTCCCCATGTACCTCCTGCTCCCACACATGCACAGCCTTCCTCATTATTGACATCACCCACCAGAGTGGGACAGTTTGCTGAATCTACACTGACACATTGTTATCACCCACAGTCCATACTTGACCTTAGGGCTCACTGAGTCATTCTGTGAGTTTACACAAATATATAATGACATGTATCCACCATTATATTAGATTGGTGCAAAATAATTAGTTTTTGCATTGTTGAAATTTGCCATTTGATATTGGAATACATTCTTAATAAATGTGGTTATGTTACATATATCATTTTAATGTACATTTCTTGCTTTTTTTGAGTCGCTCAATTGTGTCTCACTCTTTGTGACCCTATGGACTGTAGCCTGCCAGGCTCCTCCTTCCATGGTATTTTCCAGGCAAGAATACTGGAGTGGGTTGCCATTTCCTTCTCCAGGGGATCTTCCTGACCAAGGGATCGAACCCGGGTCTCCCACATTGCAGGTAGACTCTTTACTGTCTTAGTCACCAGGGAATCCCAATGACTTATTACTTGCTATTTATTTTGGACTATGGAAATAATGTTAGACAAAAGTAAATTTGAGCAATTTTCTTAATTTTTTAAAATGGGTTTAAATGAGTTTAAAATGGGTTGTAAAGCAGCAGAGACAACTTGCAACATCAACAAGACATTTGGCCCGGGAACTGCTAACAAACGTACAGTGCACCGGTGGTTCAAGAAGTTTTGCAAAGGAGATGAGAGCCTTGAAGATGAGGAGCATAGTGGCTGGCCATTGGAAGTTGACAATGACCAAATTGAGAGCCATCATCAAAGCTGATCCTCTTACACGAGAAATTGCCAAAGAACTCAACGTCAACCATTTTATGGTCATTCAGCATTTGAAGCAAATGGGAAAGGTGAAAAACTCAGTAAGTGGGTGCCTTATGAACTGACCAAAAATCTTTAAAAAAATTGTTTTGAAGTTTCATCTTCTCTTATTCTACACAACAACAATCATTTCTTGATTAAATTGTGATGTGCGATAAAAAGTGGATTGCATATGACAGCTGGTGACAGCCAGCTCAGTGGTTGGACCGAGAAGAAGCTCCAAAGCACTTTCCAAAGCCAAACTTGCACCAGAAAAAGGTCATGGTCACTGTTTGGTGGTTTGCTGCCCGACTGATCCACTACAGCTTTCTGAATCCTGGTGAAACCATTATATCTGAGAAGTAGGTTCAGCAAATCGGTGAGATGCACCAAAAACTGCAACGCCTGCAACTGGTATTGCTCCACAGAAAGGGCCCAGTTCTCCACAACAACACCCAACTATATGATGCACAGCTGCTTCAAAAGTTGAACAAATTTGCCTCATCGGCCATATTCATCTGACCCCTCGCCAGCCAACTACCACTTTTTCAAGCATCTCGACAACTTTTTGCAGGGAAAATGCTTCCACAGCCAGCAGGAGGCAGAAAATGCTTTCCAAGAGTTTGTCAAATCCTGAAGCATGGATATTTACACTACAGGAATAAACAAAGTTATTTCTCGTTGGCAAAAATGTGTTGATTGTAATGGTCCCTATTTTGGTTAATAAAGATGTGTTCAAGTCTAGTTATAATGATTTAAGTGGGCTTCCCTGGTGGCTCAGACAGTAAAGAATTCACCTGCAATGCAAGAGGCCTGGGTTCAGTTCCTGGGTTGGGAAGATCCCCTGGAGAAGGAATGACAACCCACTCTGGTATTCTTGCCTGGAGAATTCCATGGACAGAGGAGCCTGGCAGGCTAGATTCCATGGGGTTGCAAAGAGTCTGACACGATGGCACGACTAACATACATAATGATTTACAAGTCAAGGTCCAAAACCACAATTATGTTTGCATCAACCTAATAGTATCAGACACTGCCCTAAAAATCCTCTGTGCTTCTCCTAGTCACCTCTCTCCCCCTTACCCCTTGGCAGCAGCTGGGTTTTTTGTGTTTTTTTTTTTTTCCTTTTTTTACTGTCTCCGTAGTTTTCCCTTTTCCAAAATGTCATGTGATTGGAATTATATAGGATGTAGCTTTTTCATATTGGCTTCTTTCACTTACTAAGATGCATTTTAAGTTTCCTCTGTCTTTTCATGACTTGGTAGCTCATTTCATTTTTAGCGCTAAAAATATTCTCTTGTCTTTTAGAAAGCAAATAAATGGTTGCTGGTGGGGGAAGGATGGGGGTAAGGGATAATTAGGTAGTTTGGGATTGACATTGACGTGTATGCACTGCTGTATTTAAAATGAATAACCTGCAAGGACCTACAGTACAGCACAGAGAACTCTGCTCAATGTTATGTGGCAGCCTAGATGGGAGGAGTGTTTGGAGGAGAATGGATACATGTATATGTATGACTGAGTCCCTTCAGCTGTTCACCTGAAACTGTCACATTGTTTGTTAATCATCTATACAGGACGAAATAAAAGGTGTAAAAAGATATATATTCTGTTGTCTGGATGTATCACAGTTTATTTATCAGTTAGCTTACTGAGGGACATCTTGGTAGCTTCCAGTTTTCAGCAATTATGCATAAAACTGGTGTAAACATAATCCATGTGCAGGTTTTTGTGTAGACATAAATTTTCAGCTCCTTTGGGTAAATACCAGGGAACAAATTGCTAGATCATACGATATTTAATTTTGTAAAAAACTGACAAACTGAATTCCAAAGTGGCTGTACCATGTTATTTTCCACTGAGCAGTGAATGGGTGTTCCTGTTGCTCCACATCCTCCCCAGCATTTGGTGTTGTTGGTGTTCATATTTTGGCCATTCTAATACATGCGTTGTGGCATCTCGTTGTTGTTTTAACCACCCTTTTCCTGATGGTATATGATTTGAAGCATCTTTTCATATGCTTATTTGCCATTCATATATCTTCTTTGGTGAGATTTTTTTGGCCCAATTTTTAATTGAGCTGTTTGTTTTCTTATCTAAGAGTTCTTTGTATATTTTGGATAACCTTTTTTTTTTTAATCACATCATTTAAAAAAATTTATTCATTTTTAACTGGATGATAATTGATGTTGGCTTCTGCCATACATCAACATGAATCAGCCATAGGTATACGTATGTCCCCTCCCTCTTGAACCTTCCTCCCACCCCATCCCACCCCTCTAGGTTGTCACAGAGCCCCAGTTTGAGCTCCTGGTTTTTGTCAGACAGCAAATTCTTACCAGCTATCTTTTTTACATATCAAAATGTATATGTTTCAGGACTACTCTCTCTATTCGTTTCACCGGCTCCTAAAATACCTAGGATAAAATACCTAGGAATAAATCTACCCAAAGAAACAAAAGACCTGTATGCAGAAAACTTTAAGACCCTGATGGATAACCATCTTTTACCAAATGTGTCTCTGGCAGATATTTTACCTCAGTCTGTGGCTTATTTTTTTATTCTTTTGAACTCTAATTGCCTTTTCACTTTAATGTTTGATTTTTCCTTATTCCTAAAAGCAAAAACAGAAAAACCACTTTCTTTGTTCCTGTTCTGTCTTACCAGATTCTTATCTCCTCTTATTCTGTATGTCAGCTATTTGTAGTAGGATGGTGTGTTAGTCTGCTGTACCTACCATAACATAAATGTATTTTCAGACTGTTCTGGAAGCTAGAAGCCTGAGATCAAGGTATCAGAAGGGTTGCTTCTTCTGAGGCCTCTGTCTTTGGCTTGTAGATGGCTATTTTCATCCTGTCTTCACATGGTCCTCCCTCTGTACCTTTCTGTGTCCCATTTTAACTTAATTAGCACTTTAAAGGCTGTGTTTCCAAATATTGTCGCATTCTAAGGTACTGGGGGTTAGGACTTTAACCCCTCTTCGATAAGAATTTAAGGGTGAAAGAGATACGATTCAACCCATAACACATGGTCTTCTTGGTGAAATTTTCACATGTTGCATTTGTCTCTGCCAGAATAGGGACACCAGGATTTAGGACTCTGTGTTGAAGAAAGGAATTGAAGCTACAGCATAAATGTTAGCAAAAGGCTGGTGCTTTACCTGTGGACTTTTGAAAAGCATCTGTTAGGAAGACTGATTTCTCAGTGAAGTCTCTTTAGGTCTAGAGAGACTATTGTTCAGGTTACCCCTGTTTCTTGCAGAGGGCCATGGGCAGCCTGAGGGCCACAGCCTACTGCACAGTCCCTTTCAGAGGCTGTGCTCCTTGCTTCTCTCAGTATGGTGAAATTCCCAATGACTTCTCGTCTCAAGCTTTTTTCTTACTTCCTTGCTTTGCTGTTTTTTTTCTTAAACTGTCCATTTCTTGTTACCATTGCTCTTCTTTTGTCTTTCCTTTATACATGATGGTCAAGTCTGTAGGTATTTGTTGTTTTTGTTAGTGTCACCAGAATTACGCTAACCCTGTGTAAGGTACTTTATATAGTTTCCTGTCTTCCTTTCCGATGTCCAGCATGGGTCTGCACAGCAGCCCCACGAGGTAACAGTGGATCGTGCCCCATTATATTGATGAAGAAATTGAATGTAGTATAAGCTTCCTTCCTTTGCATTACCGTAGCACCCTGTGAGTGCCCTTCTCATAGGATTTGTCCTGGATTGTTCTTTTCTCTTCCACTGAGTTCATGGAGGCAAAGGGTTGTACCCTATTGATCTGTGCTTTGCCCATAGGGGAGCCAGCTAACTAAATATTTGTTGAAGGAATTCTTACCTCAAAATATGGCCACATAAGCACTTTGAGAACTGTGGAGTAACGAGTCCTAGGAAGCAATTCTGTCCATAAATGGATGGCAGTGTGTTGGAAAGTTCTAAAACTGTACAATAATACATCTATTGCTCACATGATTCATGTGTGCCATAAATTAATGTCACTAAAGTTCCTTGACATTTTTGGATTTAATATCTGTCATTTCAGCTCTTTGCAAGTGAAACTGAAGTTGGGTGATGTCCTAGCTCTCATTTTGTTGATGCCAAATTTGAATCGAATCAAAAGAATGTCAAGTCACTTAACTAATGAGTGAGCCTGGGTGACTGGCCCTCAACCACACTGCCACAGAGTCCTGTTCTCTGCTCGCCATCAGCCAAATAGTTACATTTATGAAGTGGTAATGAATGTATTACATTGTGGAAAGTAGGGACCCCAAAGAGAGATAACAACTAATACTAAAAAGCTAAGGAGTCTAAAAATGTGTTTTGGGGTTTTGTGTGGGTTTTTTGCCAGAAAATAAGAATTGTATGGAAAAAATTAATGGTTTAGTGCATATAGGAATTTGGAGTTTTCTGAGGGTCTTAAGACAGCTCCCTTTTTGATGTTAAGGATTTCTACTCTAACTGCTAAAGAGAAAGCAAAAGAGTTATATCGTTGCTAGAAGTCTGAAATACAAGTAGCAAAGAGCCGCTGGAGTCCTCTCTAAGCCAGTTGGCATTCTTAGAATTTACTTTGTTAAAGCCTCACAAGGCTGTGTCAGACATCCTGTCTGATTCAGTTCTTATGTCACTTTTTTAAGCCCATGGGCTATTCCACTGAATTTTAGAAATGGACCTTTTCTGTGTTTTTAATAAATAATACCAGAGCACACACAAAACAATTCATACCTACCAAATACATGGAAAAGTAAAGGTAGAATTTCATTTAAGCACTAATTTGCTCATAAAATTATATTTTTCATAATAATGAAAAACAATTTTCATTACAGAAACCGGTTTTGAAATGGGCAGCTTAAAGTACATTTTCCTTTTGTTTCATTTTCTTATGGATAAAATATGATCTGATGGGACTTCCCTGATGGTCCAGTGGTTAGGACTCCACACTTCCACTGTGGGGGACATGGGTTCTATCCCTGGTAGGAACTTGGATCCCACATGCTGTGTTCTGCTGCAAACAAAAAAAAGATCTGAGGTTTTGGGAGCGGGGCGGTCCTTTTTCTTGCCACCCCATTCCTTTCATTAGTTTAAGTAAAATTTTTTTATCAGGGGAGACACTAACATGGTAGTTTAGAACAATTTATGATTAGGGAGTGATTGTAGAAACAAAGAATTTTGATGATAGAAAAAATGGCTCATATAACCCTGAGGTTTGGGGAGGGGAGCCTCATTGTTAGACATTACGTAGTTTCAATGTTTAATGACTTAGAGAAATACTAATAATATAAGGTTAAAGTTCAAAAGTAAATAATTATTATGATTCTAATGTGTAGTTTATATACACCATGGAAAAATTGGTAAGAAACACTAGAATTGTTTACAGCTGTTATCTGTGGGTGGATTATGGATAATTTTTATTTTCTCCTTTGTATAAGATGGACATGTACTGCTTTTGTAACAAGGAGCAAATTATAAGAGTGGAAATTTTACAAAGAAATGTTTTATTCAACTTGAAATAATAATTCCAATAATTTAGCAGTTGAGGGAAAAAATAACATACTGACGAATCCAGGTCAGCTTTTTTCTCCCTGCATCATTTTCCACATCAATTCTAACACCTTGTTACTCAGAGTGTGATCAGTGTAGCAGTAGCATAGGCATCACATGGGAATTTGTTAGAAATGCAAAATATCAGGTCCTCCCCAAACCTCCTGCACCAGTATCTACATTTTAACAAGATTCCCAGGTGACTCCTGGGCGTATTAAATGTTGAGAAGCACTGATTTAAGACATTCTCCCCTCTTAGTAACTAAAGCCTACTTCCATTCTATTCATCCATTGATTGGGAGCATCCTTTTGGCAAAACTTTAAAATGACAAATGGGCAGAATATAGAAGGCCTAGTCAGGTTTGAGGTGGAATTAGTATGACAGCCTTGTCTTCCGAAGTATATTCTATAATTAAGCTTAAAATTGTAGTAGCCTTAGCAGACCTAGGAGAGTGAGGAAAAGCAGGAAATCATGAGTTCTTCCACTTTTCTTCTTAATTAAATGGAACAAGGGAGAAGTAAATTAAGATTTTTCAAATCTTAGTTTCAAAATGGCTTTCAGCTTCTCAAGATGAGTGGCTTTTAAAAGAGAAAACTGGAATGTGGCTCTATAGCCACTTCATACAAGGGCCACTTTGTATATGCCCAGAGTACAGTCTCCCCCAGTCACCACGTTCTGGGCCTCATGACAACCTTGATTCAGCATGCTTGTAAAGATTTCAAGGTATTGAACTAGAATTTTTTCAAGTGAAACCAAGATTGTATTTCTTAATTTTGGTATTACAAAATTTATTTTGGAATTTTCCTTACTGTTGCTGACTTTCCTGTTCTATTTTTATCCTCAATACAAGAATGACAAAGTTGATGTTTTTCTGTGGCAGACTGGAGCCCCTTCATACTGCTTTGCTCTTCTCTCTGAATACTGCCAGTTTTGTTTTTGTTTTGTTGTTTAAAGACAACTTTACAGTGTGACAGAAGGAAAACTACATTTTCCAGGAAATTGTCACCGTAGTTGCTTTGCCAATAGTGGAGATGTCTTTGTATATTTTATGTCATCCTCTTTAAGATAGCAAAAGTTGTATATGACAAAGTTGCTGTGTATTTGGACAACAAACTTCTGGATTCTAATAGCATGCCTTTTCTCTAAGCCCACTGTAAATATGCACTCAAGTTTTGCACTTTTATGTAGAAATGAGCTCACAAGCATGATGTGATTACAAATGTGTTACGAGTTTTATACAATCTTTTCCTAGTATGTCCTTTCAGTGGGCAAGTTCTTTGTCCCTTTTGACAAGTATAGCAGCATATAAGCAAGGGCATTATCTAGGTGATGGTGCTATGGTTGATGGTCTTCATTTGCAAAACATACTGTCATTTTTCAAGTGTTTGAAAGTGGGAAAAACCTAAGATTTGTTTCACGTACTTTAAATATATATACTTCTTTCACCAATGAGGAAAAAATATTAAACCATTTTCAAGCAGTTAGACGATAATGTGAGCTAATCACTTTATTTTGAAGAAAAGTATTTTTAAACAGATGAGCTAGTGAATTTACTTTTAAAATGTATTGTGCTTACACAGTAGATGGTTTTATTTCCATGATGTTTTTTACTACATAATTATACATCTTAATTACGTAATTACTATCATAATTATTATGTAATTGCATGTACTTCCACTAATTACAAAATCAGGAAGTGTAATTATCTAGTAAAAACTTTATGATATTTCATGCACTAAAAATTACTTAAAAGGCTATTCCAGTGGTCTACTGGGAGACTTTCCATGGTGAGTCCTGACTTTAGGTAGAACTTGAACTCAAAGGCCAGGAGGACAGTTACAGACAGACCAACACTAAACTGAGTATTGGAATCTAGGTAAGATGGCCCTTGTACTTTATGAATTAAAGCCAGGGAGCATTTGCATTTCTTTGTGTTTATGGAATTGTGATAAGAATAGTATCTTATATTTGAGTTAGCATCACAAAAACTATCAATAAAAAAGGCAATTCTTAGGAAACTGTTGGGTAATAGAATTGACAATCAAGGCATTAAGGTTATAAAACAGCCAGGCCCTCTATGATTCTGTAATGTGAATGGCTTATTTAGCTAACTCAGTCTTTAAAATAATAACAACAATATTATTATTATTGTTGTTATTTAAAATTGTTTCTTTTGTTTAAAGAGGGCTTCCATCACCACCACTTCCCCCCATTTGTGTTTATATTTACCAAGTTGGGAGCAAAGATATCAAAAAAGCATAATCCTTTTCTACTATTACTTGATGTCAAAAGGAGCTTTTGAGACATAAACATACACGCATAAACATGTAACATCAGACCCTAAATAAAGACAGAAGGTTTAATTCAATAAAGCTCTGATGTCTTTACCATTCAAAGCGACATACAAATTGCACAGTGAAACAATAGTCATGACAGCAAATTAGATATGACATCTAAATTATACTACAAAGAGAAATCTCAGAACCGTTTTTGGTCTGTAGGAGTCTATTTAACCCAGGTTTAAAACCCAATCTGGAGACTGCTTTATTGTCTAAGTAGGGTAATGTTGTAGAAGACTAATTGGAGGTTGGTTGAATTAATTGCAGATTAATTAGGAGAAAAAGGCTTATAATACTCATGGCAGAGAAGAGAGTAGATCCTTTACCTATCAAGATGGAATGTACTCTAAGTTTCAGAAATAGTGAATTATCGATATTTGTATAACATCTATAGTAATCTGTTATAACGTGACCTAAATAAAGCACTTGGGTTAGATATAGTTAAACTAAATTTTCTTCCTCTCAAAATTAGTGCTTTTTTGCTAGAAATGTATTGAATCAGCCATTTAAAATGTATAACACTACTTCTTTTAAAAATGCAGTTTTAAATATTAAAAGGTCTGTAGTCTTAAAAGCATATGGCATTCCCTTTGTTGTTTTCATTGTTCTTAAATCTTTCTAAAGAAGCACCCTTTGTGGTTTTATCAACTATTGACTTTATGACTTGTTTTAATACCAACTAAAATTTGTAATAAATGTGACTTTAAACAAAAAAAGTCAGTGAAATATATCCAAACACCAGTCTCATTTGCTTCAAGCAAATTAGAGGATTTAAAGTCATCCAGAATTGTTTCATGCTCTCAGAGATATTGGGGATTTAAACAGGTTCATTCTGACTCTGGTATTTTTCTCTAGTAGTTTGGGATTATTTTTAAATTGTATATTCTTTTCCTCTTGGGAATCTTGCTCATTTACTTGGCCCAGAATTTAATGTCTCCATCATTTCTTATTTGCCTTATCTCTGTGGTGATAGCATTTCTTCTCAGAAGTGTTTCTGTTCCTTTTATGTTTATGAGAGACAGCATTTGCCTTTCGTGCATCTTCTTAATTTTTTTTTTTTTTTTTTTTTTTTACCAATTGCATATGCCATATCAGAATAGCCTCTAATGGTTAAAAGTGAAGTGTTTTTGCTTGGCCCCCACCTTTCTGACTACAGTACAGATTTAATTTTTAACCTGACTTAATATTTAAACCAACTGGGGTTTTTTGTGTGTTTGGTTTTCATTTGCTTTGCTTTCTTGCTTTTCACAAAAACTGACTTTGTTTTCATTATCGTCTAATTCTTTAAGTTTTCCATAACTGTCTAAGGGCTTCAACTGTAACTTTTAAAGTTTGTGTCCCTGTGATATCTTCAGTTACTCAGTAGCCCCAGGCCCAAATGTGGTGTTGTTTTGCATGTGATTAGTCAGCATCCATTTATTATGTTATGCTGCGCTGTCATGTCCATATAATAAATACAAACTCTCATATACAAAGAAGACCCATCATCAGTTTGACACAGTCTTAGAGTAATTCTTTTTATAGTTGTCATGAATTTATTTAGGCCCATCAGCATTCTCTTACCTTGTGGGCAGCAGGACAGTAACTAGACAGAATTAGTAGTCTGTCATTGAGTTCAAATAAGTTAACATTGATTGCAGTCTCCCCCGTGTAAGTGCCCTGGGAAACCTATTCGCCATAGTACCATCCTTCAGAGCTTTAAGGCTTAAATCAGCTATGCTCACAAAAAGATAGGTTTACAGGCCAATTTAGATACTGACATACTTTTCTTGTTTTAAGAAATTATTATAAAAGCCAACTCCATAAGTAAGATCACCAAAGCAGGTTTGTAGGTCTGGTTTTTCTGTTTCTCCTTGCTTCACACTCCATCCCACCAAAATTCATTCCATGAGTGTTTGTCGAGTCTCTGCCTTGTGTGATATGTAAAGGACCCAGGTACAACTTAGACCTTGCTCCTGTTTTAGAGGTTATAATACTTCTGATCATTTTCTTATTCAAGCATTCGCCCTCTAAGTGCCTTCTTTTTTTAAGGACTTTATATTTTATGGAGAACATTAACATCCATTTTCTTCTACATTACCTATTAGATAAAGTAACATTTTTCAGATGAAAAAATAACCTGAAAGAGATGAAATGACTCTCCTGAGGCAGCAAAGCTGCAGGGTGTGAGAGTCCAGCCTTCTTTGCACTGTCACGCTTCCCTACTCAAGGTAGAGAAACTTTGACCTGAAGGCGAAGGCAAATAGAGGGGCTGGCGTGAAGTGCTGCAGGCTGTCCCACATTTAGCTCCAGGAAGGATTCCCAGTGGAGATGGAACCTGAATTGGGCCTTCAAGAGCAGATGAGATTTCAATAGGCCAGGTGCTGGCATGTAGTTTGGGACTTAAGTTTTGTCTTTCCCTCTATTCTTTAAGTGCTCTATTGCTGATCTAGCTTCTTATAAATTAAAGAACCTCAGTTGACAAATGCATGATGATTTTTAAAACACATTTGAATTGGAGGTTTAGTCAAAAAGAACTTATTAAGAGGCTGTTCTATGTGGAGCTTAAAACCCAAGACTGGAAGCTGGAAAGCTGTTTGCTCTTCACTCCCCACTGTAACCAGTGGTGCTGTTTTGAAAGAAGTTGACTCCATCCTGCAAGATTCATCTGTCAGACGTGTATCAAAATGTTTTCCTATCTTAAATAATTTAGCTTACATATAATAACGTAAGTATTTTGACATGAAAACGTTAGGTACTGTGATATATTCACTTACCTTAAAACAGACATCGTTAACTTTAAAAGAAAGAAGTATGGCAAGACAAAACAAAACAGAAATCAGAAATAGGAATTTAAAAAGATGAATGACAGATGGAATTAGGGTGGGGTTTTTTTTGGAATTAGTTTTATGTAAAAGATAAAAATAAAATCCTATTAGCATTATGACCAGAGAACGTAAAAGTGTTTTTCTTGAAGCACGATTAATTTTTTAACTATCATCATTATGAAAGTTTAGACATACATAGGACCTGTTTTATGTAGTAAATGTTTTTTCCTAAAATTATTCCTGTGTTTTATTGGTATGTTATATATTATCTTACAAAAAAATAGATGCTGAAAAGTCAGTGAAATCCAAGATAAAAGAGAGGGTCTGAACTAAGCCTGTCTTCAGGAAATTATCCAGCAGAGCACACAGTGGTCTCTCTTAGTAAAGACTTTATCACTTTTAACAAGTGTGCCACAGTAAATTTATTAGTATGCTACAAAGAAATTTTCAAAATAATTAAGACTAAACTACACTTGTCAAAATAAATGAATGAAATACAATTTTGAATCATCTTTCTTCACTTATTGCTCATTTGCATAATTCAGTAACTTACACAGGAGTCTTTCAGTTATTGGTGTGAATTAGCAAGGTTCTGCTATTCCTTGCTGTACAGGCGGGAATTATGCTGCCATGTAATTAGCTATTCCAGACATGGACTAACGGGAAATACCAAAGGGCACAGCCAAATCTAAAGAGACAAGGCAGGGAATCTAAAGACAAGAGACAATCAAAGACACCCAACAAACTCAAGCTGGTAGACCACAGGGAATTTTGAATGAAGCCTCTTAATTTATTTTGAGAATAAGAAATCAGTAGTATGAGAGAAATCTCAACAAGATTAGCTGACTAAGCCTACTTAAAAAAAATATCTCTATAGTGCATGGTGCGCCAGGTTAACCACTCCTGTTTGTTAGTCTGTATACAGCTCAACAAATAGCCGGCAAAGCCTTTCATGGGTATATAGTGGCTTTCCATTGAGGTTTTCACTCTTTGAAGGGGGTCGTTTATACCAATGAGATCTGTAGATGCAAATTGCTTTCCCTATATGTGAGGGGTCATTCCTTTCACAGCAGACTTGCTCATCTCTTTTATAGAGGTTTTGTTATTTTTCTACTGCTCCCAAAGGAATGATGGGAATCATGCCCCTCCAACCCCCATCTAACTTAGCATCCAAATCTTTTCCTTCCAGCTCTGTGAAACTTTTGTGTGTTGATCTTTGAAAACAAAACAAGCTGTTGGCAGCAACCCTTAGCCCTGAATCAAGAAACTTTTTTTTCCTTCTTTCAACCTGAAATAGCATCTTTAGATTTGTCCCCTCTCTCACCTAATTCTAAGAAGATTTCTTCCTCATTGCAGCAGTGTCACTGTAACATGCTAGGACACGTGGGAAATTCTTGAAAGCAATGTCCTGAAAATGTCATTTTTAGTTTGGCTCCCAAATGATATAAGCTCATTGGAACTAGAAGAGCAGAGACGTGAAGGGATCTGTTTAAGGGTTAGCTATGGAAACCTAACTTCTGATCCCATTACTGAAGTGGAGGAAAAGATAATATTTGTCTTTTGCCTAAGCTTTTAAAGAATCATTCATACAGGGACTTCCCTGCTGGTCCAGTGGTTAACTCTCTCAGCTCCCAAAGCAGGGAGCCCAGGTTCGATCCCTGGTCAGGAAACTAGATCCCACGTGCTGCAACTAAGACCTGGTGCAGCCAAATAAATGAATAAATATTAAAAAAAAAAAAAAAGAATCATACAAACAATCATAGGTTTTAGCCTGTAGTGTTCCGGAGCCTTAGGGAGAAGGATTTCAGGCACACTGTGGGAGCAGTCTGTAAATATTTGTTGTTTGTCCCTTCCTTCTGCTAGAGTTTATTTTTTATTTACTGTTTTTTATTATTTTTAATATAAATTTATTTATTTTAATTGGAGGCTAATTCGTTTACAATATTGTATTTGTTTTGCCATACATCAATAGTTTTTTGAGCACCAAGGGCACTGACCTAGGCTCCTGAAAAATAGTATTAAAAGTCTACTTTCTGAAGCGAGAATGTCCAGTTCAAGTTTTGACTTCCTGCTTCTTCCTAGATAAGTAACTTTGGGTCATGTAACCTACCCTGTGTGTATCCTTTGTACAGCCCGGAGGAAAGTAGTGCCTGCCTTGTAAGGTTCGTGTTAAATGGGATGATACAGAAACAGAGTAATATCTAAAATGCATAGAATAGGGCTAGGCACGTAGTAAACATGCAATGAATTTCACTTGGTTTTATTATTTCTGAGAATAACACTTTATCCAAACCACTGTGATAGTACTTATTATTACTATTATTCATTCCATCTGAATTGATTTCTGAAGCCTCTCGGTGACCATGGTTTTTTGTATTTCTATCCCCAGCTTCTGGCACAATACCAGATATGTTTTAAATGGTCCATTCTTAATTGTTAGATGATTGCAGTATGAAAAAGACATGTTTCTACTCTCAAGGAGCTTAAAATCAATTGTGAGAACTGTCATATACTTCTCACTATCAGTACTAATGGGAGGGGTTGAAACACGAATAATCCACAAGTCATTTCCATGTTGTTCACATATATCCCTTATCAGTAATAACTGTTGTCTGTTTTCTAGGGAGGGTAAAAAAATAATTGTACTTGTGTGTAGAAATGTGGCCAAAACAAGTTCCTTAATCATATACTTTAGCACGTTACTTTTTAACAACTGAGATGTATCTTTTACACCTTTTAAAATGACAGGTGTCCAGATGCCACCACCAAACATGTGGTTCAGTAGGTTTGAGATGGGGCCCCAGTGACTATGTATTTTAAAAAGCCTCACAGAGACTCTGATGCACATCTGTAGTATTGAGAATCTCAGAGTTAGTTAAACTCTGCAGACTTCAATACTGCTTCTTGTCAAATAGGTTTTCTATATCAAAGTTTGACTTTGATATAGAAAGAGAGATTGGGTGGCATCTAGATAACAATTTAAATAGACAGTAGAAAGGAAAATTAAATCAAGCACATGAATTATTTCCTAGATAAGGGAGTCATTTATGATGTTCTATCACCTAATATAGCATTTGAGAATAAAGTGAAGGGGTGAAAGGGCTAGGGAAAAGTAAGCTGGAAGAAACTGTTTTTTGGTAATGAAAGAACATAAAATAAATGCTTTTCAGAAAAATTGGTGGTAGACGCACTGGTTATTTTCAACATTAACTTATATCATGAAAGTAGGAAAGGGCCACTGTGGAAGGTAGAAAGTCCTCAAAGAGATTAGATGGGTGACTAAGAAGTATCTTAGCCCTGGCATTTGGGCATCTCCACAGTTGGGATTTCTGGGACCTTTCCCACCTGCTGTCACCTTTGCCTTACCTTTGGGCTTAGTTGGCTGAGTCCTCGTAGATCAGCCCTTTGCAGTTTCACGTTGCTGCCAGTCACCCAAAGGGTCTGGGACCAGCTGGTAGTCCTGAAGGTATTAGAAGGACATGTCTGGGCACCACAGTCATACTTGGGCTTACCTTGGGTCTCTGAGCAGGACAAATAGCTTGGTTAGCCCCATTTCCCAACGTTGGGGTCTTGGAGCTAGAAAAGAGTCTCTGATCAGCCTTAACTCATGCTGTTGGTTTCAGACCATCCCCCTTATGCCTAAAAGCATTAAGATAGCAACTGCATGGCACCTGCAGGTTAGATCCTTCCCTGAGCAGGCCTTGACTCCACCATGGCTACATCCCTCTGCTTGTGAGGTTTTTCCCCTACATGCATGGCCCACCTCAGTCCCAACTCTACCTGTTGATATTCTGTTCATCCTGTAAGGCCTCCCAGCTAGAAGTGATCTCTTTGTCCTCCAACTCCTGCAGCTCTTAAGCACTGCCCCTTGAGATTATAACTCTGGGAACAAGAACCACACTAGATACATTATTGTGTGACTGGTGGCAACTTGCTTCCGATAAGCACCTAATAAATAGTATGAGACTGTTTTTTAGAATACTTTAGTGTAGAAGCATAATACATTGTTTTTATAGAGTACAGTAATGTTTATAGAATACTTTTCTGACTCCCTCCTCTCTTCTCTTTGCCATCGTACTCTGCAACTGTATGATAAAACTTTTCCCATACAATTACATCTATACATTCATCAGACATTTAGCCCATGCCCTCTCCTCACTCTGTGGTCTTGATTTTCCACTCAAATTTACCTACTTCCTGATAATTCCTAATAGAGTTTAGCTGTGATTCCATGCACATTAGGAAATGGCATAAATTCCAGACTAGATATTTGTTTGTTCAAACTGTGAATCAAATGAACACCCTACTCTATCAGTAGAATGAATCAGGAAGTCCAAGTATTGACATCACATGAAGGACTGTCACTGCCCAGACCCACTGCCTGCCCTCCAGAACCTGTATATAGATATAGCAGCTGGCCATTTTGCTTGCGGATTTTTCTAGTGGCTCACAGTTCTAGCTCTTTAATGACCTTGCCATCTTTGAATTGCTACCAGTGCTCAAAATTTGTTCTTTGATTTTACCAGTCTTTATGATATCTTAATATACCTGGAGGCCATCTCTGGACAGCTGTGTGTAGGTGGGAAGATGGAGGCGACTCAGAGGCTTGTAGTCTCCTGTGTTCTTGTCTCCCCACAGGACCTTCATTGATGCAGCAGGAAGGCATATATCTTGATGGCAGTGTCAGTTGTAAACACTCCTATTATTACTAGGCTGGGGCGGAGTGGGGGGAGTAGTAGGCCCACATGAAATGTGGAAAGAACCTATGCCTTGTGTGTAACGTGCAGGATACACTCTAACAGAGTAATCATTGCACAATATAATTGCAAGAGAATGAACAAGTTAGAAAATCTGTTCCTGGTTGGTTTGCCACTGACTCACTTTGTGGCATGGGCAAACCATTATTACTCTTTGATTTAGTTGTCTTATTTGTTCAAAGAAGAAAAAAACAACATGTGTTTAAAAGCATTCTGAAATTCCTCTGGAAGGAGGTCTGTAGGTGCAAAGTACTATTGTTCTTTTTATTATTATTATTGTTAGCGTTCGGGTATGATTTAGTTTTATGCTATGTTGTCCACAGATGTTTCAGTGGTTCTCATTGATGAATTACAAAATACTTCCATGTCATTCTGTTTCACTGCACTGATAACAGTTTGGCACATCTTTGTTTTAACCCCAAAATATGTGTCCAGAATAGATCTCATTAATACAATAGAATTACCAAATTAAATATATATCTATAATACTTTCTGTTTAAAAAAAAAAAAAAAAAAACCTCCTTAAAAACGTGGTTACCAACAACTACTAAGTAAGACCTTTAATTACTGCCAATCTTCTCTTGAAAGTAACAGTGCTTATCTTGAGTACTTTGAACTGTAAGTGGTATTCAGTACACAGTGGGGTTGTAATGCGATTATGAAGTGTACCAAGTTGGTGATAAATAAGCACGATAAACCATATATTTGTATTAGAAACAATATTTGAATTATCAACTGAATAAAAAGGCTGCAACTGCTGGTTCCTTGGGGTGGGTATATGATAAAAATAAAATACAGTTAAATACACTTGGAATAAAAAATTATGTATGCTCCCATATACAGTACAGAAACCTTTTAAATTTAATGGGCTTTTGAGTATTCAGCATTTAAATTACTGGGGGAATTATTAAAAGATTTATTTTGCTTTATAGCAGTAAGCTTTCCAAATTAGGAATTTTTTTTAATATCTCAACTCATTCATCAGTAGAGACCTATGGCTTTTATATAAAGCATTATAGTTCTTCCCCAGATTTCCAGTAATTTTCCACTGGAGTAGCAATGTAAAAAGAAAAATATTCTCTTTAATTACAGTAAAAAGTGTAATTTTCTGTATCATTTTCCTTCTTTTCTGGGCATTTGGTTCAAGAGGACATAAATTATTTTCTAAATTTGGGTCATTTATAATCTTAGAGCATTTAAAGCCCATGTCTGTTTTTAAAGTTATATATAGTTTGGGGTTTTTTGTTTGGTTGGTTTTTGCCCCTTGGCATGCAGGGATCTTAGTTACTTGACCAGGGATCAAACTTGCACCCTTTGTATTGTAAGCTCAGAGTCTTGACCACTGTACTGCCAGTGAAGTTCCTTAAGTATTATGTTTTAGTAACCTAGAAATAACTTTAATACTGGGGATAGTAATCTGTATAAAATAAATAACACTGTGAATTTCATTTCTGTTTCACCATGAGGTAGTGAGGAGTAAATTTCATGGATTTGTTTGTAAGAGTGTCCTGAGGCTTTGAATCATGGATGGAGAAGGAAGTGTAGCTGCTACATGAAACCAGAGGTCAGGTAGCACAGCTGTGGGCACATATGACCTCTAAATGTGTTTAAATTTGCCTGAAGAATATTTACCATTTTTAATTAGTTGCTAATATTTCTTAAACTGGAGATTTCACATAAAAAGCCAAATGTCTGGGCTTCTTTCAAAACTCAGTGTCTGACTACACTAAGTCAACATTCCTGAATGACAACAATTGACTGGAGCCCAGTAGCAGCTAAAGCAGTTGAGACAGAACTTGAGTTCTCCAGTTTGCTACCACCCCACCTCAGCCCCTTCATTCATTTCTTTTACTCATGTGGCTACCGTAGGTAGGCATTTGTTTGCTAAATATATCTGGAAGTGTGCTTTTTTCTTCTTCTTTTTTTTTACCATAGGAGAAAAGGAAGAGAAGGGGCCATAAAACTTGGAATTTTTAAGCAGTAAAAAAACATCTAACTCATACTAAAAATGCAAAAAGATTAAAATC
This sequence comes from Bos indicus, assembly GCF_029378745.1. Classification (NCBI taxonomy): domain Eukaryota; kingdom Metazoa; phylum Chordata; class Mammalia; order Artiodactyla; family Bovidae; genus Bos; species Bos indicus. Next base: position 128,393,431 of record NC_091789.1, on the reverse strand, counting down.
ACCTTCATAAAGTACAAATCACATAAAAATATACAACTTACTAGCAGCTAACCTTTTTATGGTACTCTGATCCTCACAGTGTCCCAGGGAGTTAGGATAACAATTACATACTCAATCCACCAAGAAGAAAACCAAATATTAGTGAGGCTCATTAATTTGTCCAAACTCACAGGTGCTAAGTGGAGCAGCTGAGATATAACCCAGCTTTAAATGGTAGTCTAGAGTAGCACTGACCAATATAATTTTTTTCAGTGAGAGAAATGTTCTGTATCTATGCTGTCAAATGTGGTAACCTCTAGCCACATATGGCTGTTGATAACTTGAATGTGGCTAGTATTACTAAGGAATAGAATTTTAATTTTGAGTTATTTAAATTGAAATAGTCACATGTGATTAGTGACTGCCTCGTTGGGCAGTGCAGAACCCTAAGAGCTCTGTTTTTTCCTTCATCACATGGTCTCTGTATTGAACAGTTTTTTGTTTTGGGGTGTGGTTTTTTTTTTTTTTTTGCTATATATTTTTTTATTTTTTAGATGAATGATAATTGCTTTACAGAATTTTGTTGTTTTCTGTCGTACCTCAACATAAAAGTTTCTATAAGGTTTTCTCTAGTTACTTACCCAGTGGCAAGTATCCTTTCCGCCAGGAGTTCAAGATCCGTTGAATATTTTCTGTATCTGCATAGATTTCCCTGTGTCATACACAGTGGTGTTCTTTGTAACAAAGTTAGAAGTCCCAGTGGTAAGGTTCTTATGTGCAGAATCTGCAAAAATTACTCACCCAGATAAAGAACATACTTGGAGGTCTGTTTTAACATCAGAAATAATGTAGATGACCAGGACAGTCTACTTGCCTGGTCTTTTTTATCATCTAGGCCAGAGGTCCCCAACGTTTTTGGTACCAGAGACTGATTCTGTGGAGGACCGATTTTGTGGAAGACAGGTTTTCCACCAACTGGGCGGGGGGTATTTCAGATAATTCAAGTGCATTACATTTATTGTGCACTTTATCTCTATTATTATTACATCAGCTCCACCTCAGCTCATCAGGCATTAGATCCCGGAGATTGGGGACCCCTATTCTAGGATACTAGTGGTTGTTATACAATCATGAAAGAAAATTCATAATCTTTGATGGTTAGCTGGTTTGAATTGGATCACAGTGACTTTTAGAAAGGTGGCCATTAGCTAACCTCTCTGTCAATTAACATAATCATTAATTCTAAAATGATATCAATTTAAGACACATCCTGATTTTAAAGATGTTAAAACATGGGGGAGGGGTTCATCTTAGAATTGGTAAAATATAGTTTGTCAATTGGCTTCATCTCCATTTGGTCAGCTTATCACCAGGGACAGCATTGAAATGCAAATGTCAACTCTTTGCTCTGTGGTTAATTAAACCCTTCACTTGGGCTGTCCCCTTCCACACTACCTTTCGCTGGTCCTGACTAATTAACAGAGTTTCCAGGCAGTTAGGAGTGGGTTTAAGCTCTTGCTCAGTAACACTTTGATCACTATAGTCACTGTATTTGAAAATCACCCTGTCCCATAAATGCAGGCAAGGATATCATAAATAGTACTGGAACAAGCTTAACCAATCACCTTCTAGCACAGGGGCAGCACTCCTTTTTAGAATACCACATGCTGTAATTCAAATTATCACATTAGCTATCCAAACGCACCATTTGTTTTTAAATACTGGAATGTTTACCTGAAAATTTCCCCTTTTCATCTTCCTGCCCCACTTCACCAATACATTGTCACTGCAGTGACAGGTTTATTTGTGTGCCTTAATATCCTCAGTTTCTGTTATTTTTAAAATATATTCTTATGTTGCCATGACAGTGTTCTTGAGCATCTTGAAATATTAGTCATTATGGAGTAGGTTCATGTTACTCATTTTTTCATGATACTCTCTTGACTCTTCCCTTTATTCAGACTTTGAAATATTTCAACACTTGAAAACTCCTTCCTTAAATTTTTTCTATCAGTCTTACGCTGGAAATTGAGCATGCCTACTGAAACCTTAACATCTGTTAAAAGAAATTTGGCAGTTTGAAGCAACAAAAACAGAAGCATTTCTTGCCCATGAAGGAAGGAGTCTGACACCTAATAGTTACCATTTCGGACACTGCTGTGAAAAGTTCCCAAATACAAGCCATTCAGAGTTTACACTTGTACAAAATTCATGCATGAATTAGTGAATATCATTCATTATGTACTAACAAGGAATCCTAAAGTGCTTTGGTAAATGTATTTGTTTGAACGATATAAAATTGCTGGCATTTGACCATTTTTGACCTACTAAAAAAATTAACCTGACATGATCCATTCTAATATAGGTTCAGACCAGAGCAGTGTATATAAACTGCTGTCTCCTGTCTCTACTTTTGCTGTTTTCTTTTATTTTTATCAGTTAATACTTTTAACACAGCAACCCTCTCCTTGCTACTACCCTTTTATATTTCTCAATTATTAATATTTTTTCTAGTGGTCTTTCCTTTCTCAACTAATTCCCCAAACCTAGCCTCAGAATTACTGGCACAGAGAAGGCTTGGTTGCAAGTACCTCCGGGATGCAATCAGTACTTCCTGCTTCAAGTGTTTGATGCATTTTAAGATTTTCATTATTTTAAAAGATTGGTGTTATTGAATACATTTACTGCCCAATAAGCTACCATAGTTCATTCCTTCTCAAATGAAGAAAGCAGAAGGAAAAATGGAATTTTTTTGTTCAGTGCTGATAGAGGCCATGCTGTGGGATGTCTCTGTTACGACATGATTTGGCTAACGCACCCCTGGAGAATAAAATTGACTAATACATATCCTTTGTTATATTCACCTTTTATTCAGTTGAATGTAAATTAATAAATCCCCATAGTTTTTTAATAGTTTTTTGTCTTTGGATCTTTGTCTCAAAAGAGAAATGGGATGTGTATTATATTTTGTTAGAAGTTTATTAGAGCTATCAACCATCACTTGGTCTAAAACACTAGAAATTGTGCCATTTGTATCCCTATCCATCGGTATTTGTAATTTCCTAGTTTCCAAGGGTATATAATGACTGTTCGTATATTCATACTTAACTGTATTTTTGTTACTATTAATTTGCTGTTTTTATTTAAAGGGGATCTGTCAGTAGTAGTTGGTAATGTCAAGTAAATAAAAAAATGAAATCCCTTATTACTTTACTGAACAGTTTGACTCTTTACGTATGGTTATGCTACTCTTTGCAATAATCTGCAATATAAATGTTCTTTTCCCCATTTTACATATGTGGTGCTGAGGTCAGCCTAAGTTATTTTCTAGGACAGTGATCTAAATCTAGTATAGTTTCATAATTAAAATTGGATCCAACAGACTCCAAAGACTTTAACCCCAGCCCACCCTTCCTCTATGGCATCTTTCCTAGCTTTTAAAAAAGAAATCCTTAAACACCTATGTCACCACAGTGCCTCTCACCATGTATATACCATCCTGTACCTTTTTCTATGAGTTTATTTTTTGTGGGTTGTTTTTTTTCCACAGTTAATTGTGGGTTTTTTAAAAATTTGTTCTTAATTGAAGGATAATTGCTTTACAATGTTGTGCTGGTTCTGCCATACAACAAGATGAATCACCCATAAGTATACATATGTCCCCTCCTTCTTGAACCTGTGCCCCCACCCCATTCCAACCCCTCTAGGTTGTCACAGAGCATCGGGCTGAGCTCCCTGTGTTATACAACAACTTCCCACTGGTCTTCTGTTTACATATGGTAATACATATGTCTCAATGATACTCTCTCAATTTGTCCCACCCTCTCCTTCCCCCACTATGTCCAAAAGCCTATTCTCTATGTCTGCATCTCTATTCCTGCACATAAGTTCATTACTATCATTTTACTAGATTCCACATATATGCATTAATATATGATGTTTTTTTTCTCTTTTTGACTTACTTCATTCTGTATAACAGGTTCTAGGTTTATCCACCTCAGTTCAACCGAGTCAAATTCGTTTCTTTTTATGGCTGAGTAATATTCCATTGTATATATGTACCACATCTTCTTTATCCATTTATCCATTATCTGTCAATGGCCATTTAGGTTGCTTTCATGTCCTGGCTATTGTAAATAGTGTTGCAATGAATATTGGGGGCGGGGTACGTGTATCTTTTTGAATTATGGTTCTCTCAGGGTATGTGCCCAGTAGTGAGATTGGTGGGTCGTATGGTTCTCCATAGTGACTGTATATGAGTTTGTTTTTCATTTACCAAATATTTACTGATGGCCTGCCATGCACCAGGCATAGCCAAAGGTGTCTGTCCTCGTGGCACATTCTGTAGGAGAGACAAACGCAGTAATTTCAGACAATAACAACTCCTCTTAGAATAGTAAAATGGGGGGAGTGGTTGGTGCAAGGGGTAGAATGTTCTTTGTAAGGAGGTGACCTGAATGATAAGAAACCAGCCATAGGAAAGTCCGCAGGCAGGTTATTCTAGGCCAAGGGCAAGAAGGAAGAGCCTGGGGCTGGAGCATCTTGCAACTACGGGGGAACAGGTGTGCCTGGAGGCCCACCAGTGAGGGGGAAATAATAGGAGATGAAGCTGAAGAGAGGGGCAAGGGCTAGATCTGGGTCAGGAGTGTGAATATTATCCTCAGTACAGCAGGGAGCTCTTCAACACTTTGAATAGGGGAGTGGCATGATCCGCTTTAAGACTTGTACAATGCTGGTTACTGTTTGGTGAGTGACGCTAGACTGTGTTTCCACCATGGGAGCCTTTAGGAAGGCCCCCTCTGCCTAAAGTGTCCAGTTCTGGAAACAGCCCATGATTTTCTTCCAGAAACGTCTCATGCAGGCTTGGAGGAAAATGCTAAAGCCTTGAAAATTGTGTATTAATTAGGGTGAGTGTGAAGAGCGTCGCATCTTTAAGGGGTGACTGGGCTCACCAGCCTCATTTTTACCATGGTGCTTGTTGCAGGCTCTGCTAAACAGCTGCTGAGGACCTAAAGACCTAGTGTGACAGTAATTAAATTTGTAAGTTGTATTGCCTCACACTTATAATAGGGATGGAGATCAAGAGTTGTGTTCGTATACAAATTTTTGCTAGATAGTAATAATCAGCGCTGGAGAACTTACTGCTTTGATTCCAAGTGCCCTACTGTTCATAAGTGTCAGAAATAAGACCTTTTGATTTTTGTTTTCTTTTGATACTGTCGAAATATGTTATTGACTTAGGAAAAATTAAATACACCTTTCACTTAAATATTGTATCTTTTGAACTTTTGAATGTGAGGGTTGAAATTTCTGATGAGCAAAGAATTGTGTGTGGGATTGTTTTTAATTACTATTTAAAACAATGCATTAATGACTTCTGGTGATAGTAGAAAATGCTAACTCCTTTGAAAACCTGGCTGTGTTGCTAGATCCACATTTGCTTTTCTGTGTTTTTGTGAACAACTGATCAAATTAGATTCGTCACTCTTGGCTTGTGGTGATTTGAAATTGAAATGGAATATATTAAAGCAGCCAACCACACTGATTACATTGCAAGCCTCATTTAATTTCATACATTCACACATTACAGTGAAAGGCGGCTTTTTTTAATGCATGATTGTGACTGTATCTTGAGCAACTCCAAAGGTCATCTGTAATGGGTGCATAATTTGTTAGTATCTGATTTATGGTAGGTGTTCCTCAGCTTGATTCATACGAGTAGTAAATATGACAAACGTCACAGTCAAATCTGTAAGAAGTTCAACCTGTCGTATTCAGCAGTATTGTCTTATCCTTCATTGGTCAGAAGACCACAGTAAATCACGGAATAGCTGTCATCCTCAACTAGAGCAAGTGCCCGAACTGCGCCCCTATCTCACAGGGGTTAAATGAGCTATTCTTAAGAGGGTGGGCTGGCCTAGGCGAAGGTGATCACAGTATTACCAGCTCAGCTCATGGCACTTGCTCACTTAGCTACTTCAGTCTTAGTCCCTTCAAAAGACTGTAAAAGCACTTTTTCAGTTTCATAAGAGCAAGAACATTTTAAGTTTGCTCTTTTTTCTCTTTTCTTTTCTATCAGTTTTATTAACTTCATCTAGTCTGCGCATTCCTATGTGACAATCACTAAGGGGAGAGCCCCCCTCTAAGAGATCCAGAGCATGACTAGTACCCAGCCTCTGTCCTCAGGAAAAGCACGAGCAGTTTGTCCCACTGCAGTTGCTAGAACAAGAAATGGCATTAACCCTGTCAGCGTCTCAGCAGCACAATGGGCACCAGGCAGCCCCTGATGTCCTTAACATGGTCGCATGTGGGGTTAGCACTGCATGGGGAGAAAAACCTAGGGTGTGCTTTATGGGAACTCAGCTGCTTTGTTTGAGAACTTAGCTGTGAAATTGCCTTTTATTTTGTTTACAATAGTAGATACTTGTTTTGATCTTATGTTCCTTACAGTTTAGTGTTTGCTCAGGATGCGTAGATTTGTTTTTCTTGGCGTTGATCAACCAGTTTGTTATTTTTCAACTTTCAATAACAAAAGGCACCCAAACCATTTTTAAAGCTTTATTATTGAAAGTCCTCAATGGGGGATGGGTGATTAAACAAATATTTTTTAAAACCCCCATTGGAAGAATTACTTTTAAAAACTTTCCTTTTCACCTCTCATATTTGAGAGGTGTGGGATAGTTAAATTCTATTTGCTTAGCTAATTTTAATCATGCAAAGCAGGCTTACCAACTGTAGTCACCATGTTTTACATCAAATCCTCAGACTTTATTCACCTTATAGTTGAAAGTTTGTACCCTTTGACTCATCTCTCACTATTTCCCCTAACCACTGACAACAACCTTTCTACTGTCTGTTTCTATGAGTTTTGACTTTTTTTTTTTTTAAGATTCCACTTATAAGTGATACTGAGCAATATTTGTTTTTCTCTGTTTGGCTTATTTCATTTAGCATAATGCCCACAAGTTCTCTCCATGTTGTTGCAAATGGCAAGATTTCCTTCTTTTTCATGGCTAAATAATATACACACATTTTCTTTATCCATTCATCTGTTGATGGACACTCAGATTGTTTGCATATCTTGGCTATTGTGAATAATAAAAGTTTTTATAAGTATAACTCAAGATTTCCTAGGAAAGTAATTCCATTGTTAGAAACAAAATAGATATTTTAGACTAGTATAGGGAAAGGGGAAAATGGAAGAGTGATTTTAAAAGAGCAGTGTTCCTAATCTGCATTCTATGTAATTCCAGTCCAGTATATTCCTGGGTTCCCTGACCATAGAATTTTCAAAACTGCCCTGATTCTGCCTCTGAATCTATTCTGCAGCTTGCCAGCCCATTTTCACCTGCTGTGCCTTCATTCAGGCAAGCCTCTAAGCAGGATTCCTAGACAATTTTTTTTTTTTTTTTTAAGAAAATTTTGTGAGGATTTTTTTCAGTTGAAATATAGTTTGTAAGAGTACGTTAGTTTCAAGTGTACTACATAGTGATTTGATGTTTTCATACATAATGAAATAATCACCATAAATCCTCTGTCCCCATACAAAGTTATTACAATATTATTGATATTTTTTATGCTGTACAGTATATCCCTGTGGCTTATTTATTTTATAACTGGAGGTTTTACTGGAGGTTTGTTAATCTCTTTCACCACCACTACCACCCCACTCCACCCCCCTACCCCCGCTGAGACAAATCTTTATTGGTCTTTCTGCTTGTAGACCTGTTGCATATGACTTCATTATACTTCAATATATTTCATTCATAATCTTATATTGATTATACAGTAAAATAATATTTAATGTATTAGCTTAAATGAAACATTCATAAAACTTACCTCCTCTGTTTTATTTTAGTGTTTTTTAATCATGGCTACTAGCAAATTTTAAATGATATATGTGGCTTACATTACATTTCTACTGGACTGCAACTGCATCTAAACCTTTGATTCATCCTCTGTGTTGCTGCTTTCCTGAGCTTCCCTGGTGACTCAGATGGTAAAGAATCAGCCTGAAATGCAGGGGACCCAGGTTTGATCCCTGGGGTGGGAAGATCCCCTGGAGAAGGAAATGGCTACCCACTCCAGTATTCTTGCCTGGAGAATCCCATGGACAGAGGAGCCTGGTGGGCTACAGACCATGGGGTCACAAAGATTCAGACATGACTGAGCAACTAACACACTGAATTGCTGCCAGAATATCTTGCTGAAAAACAAACTCCCTAAACTAAAAATCCTTTGAAGTCTTTTGGGATAAAAAGTAACTTACCAGGCCTTAGCTTAGCACACTAGTCCTTGAAAGGCCTTCACTTTCGAAAACTTTTGAAATACTGTACTGTCCAAACAAAGTGTCCAGCTAGATTCATGTGGTAACTTGGCAGCTTTCAACTCCTAGTCTAATGACTGCCATCTCTGTACCACCTCTGTCTTCAAATATTCAATAGTTATTAGACAGTTGCTACACAGTACATAGATTTAAGTAGAGTAGGATATAGTAGAAAGCGCCTTTATCAATTCTAATGAGTACTAAATTTAATCAATTCTAATGAGTACTAAATTTAAAAGTTCAATGTAAACTCTTGCAGGACAGCTATTACTGCTGTTGATAATCCTCTGCTGGGCGATGTGCCTTATATTGGTAGACCAAGTGTGTGAGTGGGTGCTTTCAGGGGACACAGGTGGTACAAGGACCCAGCCTTTACTTGCAGATGTTGGTGGGTGAACCTCCTGAGAAAAGAAACCCCAATGTGTTGACCATGCCAGAAAGATTAGATGAAAAGCTACAAAAAAAAATCTGAAAGATCACTGCTTATGAGATCATCTTTCTTTGAGAGAAAAAATAAATAGAAGGATGTTGGATAAAATGGCAGAACAAAAAAATGGGTCCTAAGATGATCATTTAAAAGTGGAACACCTGTTCCATGAGTACTCTGACGATTTGGAATATTTCTTATTTGTCCCTCAGTATAAGTCTAGGATGGCTGACAAACTAAGAGAACCATGTCTGAGGTATTTGCCAAGAGAGAGGTTTGTTAGGCTGTGCTGTAACTGGCACAATTTGATATGTATGTAATGCCATGACAGCCACAACCTGGAAAGAACTAAAGTTATTTTCTAGTACTGACATACCGCTTTTACTTTGGCTTTGATCGTTAGAGATTTGATTTCTTTCTATTACTGTGTCGCTTTCCTTCCTCAGGGGACCATAGTATTTTGCATGTGCAGAGAAAGATATTTTCAACTTCCTAATGGTATGATAGCACTGCGCTTTTAGAGAAGATGTACTTGCTAAACGCTTGCTGTTAGTTACTGCTTCTGTAACCTTGTGATTGGGCATCCATAAAGATGCGTTTTTTGCACAACTTCTTTCCTCGTGCAGCAAAACTATAACCTCAGAAACACCGGTCTGTGGTTCTCTCAGTTCTGTTTCTGCTCTCCTCCTTGATCTTCTTTGGCTGGTGCCCCTTATGTGTCCAGAACTCTCCTGCCACTGCCTTTCTCCCAACCTCTAAAATATGATGAAACCTCTCTCTTTGCACTTCTCACAAAAATAAAAAGCCTTCATTTGTGATGTGATTTATTGCTCTTTGCATTTTCAAACTTGACTTGCTTTATTTTATCTTAAAGGAATGTCAGCATAACCAGGCCATGGGTTACTTTTGGAGAAAGGATAGTTTCCTATTGTTCCTAAAATCACACATACACAAAACTACCCTTAAGGCCAACTCTGAAAGCAAACCTGACTTATTTCCTCTTAGGGTGCTGGGGAAGAGTGAGAAGGGGCCTCCTTTATGCTTGCTCTCCTCCCCAAATAAGCAAAATTCACCAGTTCTTATGGGGGCCCCTGCCAGCCATCCATCCCTAGAACCGGAGACAAGTTTTACCTGAGCATGGCTGACTCTCCAGCAGTGGTTCTCCACCTCAAATGCCCAATAAATCCTAACGTGGGAGCTTTAAAAAAAAAAAATGCCAGGCCATACCCCAGACTATTTAAATCAAACTGTGGGTGGCACCTAGTCATCAGTATATGTCAATGCCAGCATGCAGCAGTGGTTAAAAACCACTGCCCTAAAAGTCTTTCCCACTTTCATGCTCTCAAAGGTTGTTCCTAGACTTAGTCCTTGAGACTATGAGGACGCCATAGGGATTCCATAGGGAAAGAGCATCATATTGTTTTTCTGGACACACCACAATGCCACCACCCACTGACAGCTGTCATTTATTGATCAGTTATGTGTCAGACACTCTGCTATGTCTGTATGTATGTTATCTTTACGTTTTTACTACATCTTTATATCTATTATATTTATTTTTTGCACTTTACTGTATTCTACTGTGTTTAATTTTAACTACAAAATGTGTCTTATTACCATTACACAGAGAGGAAAGGGAAATGTTATAGAGGATAGATGATATGATCAAAATCACACAACTAGTAAATGAGGGGAAACAGCTGATAATAATGTTGATCACACGTTAGATCAAGAACAAAGAAGAGAAAAACTAGGGGAAAAAAGTTTGACTGTGTACTAATTACTATCACTATTACTCTTACACCAACAGTTTACTGTTTATACCTAATTACACTATAATACAATAATGATTATGATTGTAAATACCATTAAACATATCATATTAGGCAAATTTTGATTACAGAACAGCTCGAGTTTTTGTTATAAATAGGTGTGAAATGAATAGCTATTAATCATAGCTAATATTGTATTGATTATTTACTATCCACTAGGCATCACAGTAAGTACTTTATGTGCATTTCATTTAACCTTAAAAAAAAAACAAAACTCAGATCTGTATTATGATTTTCCCAGTTTTGTTCAGATATAATTGACAAATAACGTTGCATCAGTTTGAGGTATATCACATAATGATTGGGACTTCCTTGTGACTCAGCTTGTAAAGAATCTGCCTGCAATGCAGGAGACCTGGGTTCAGTCCCTGGGTTGGAAAGATCCCCTGGAGAAGGGAAAGGCTACCTACTCCAGTATTCTGGCCTGGAGAATTCCATGGACTGTATAGTCCATGGGATCGCAAAGAGTTGGACACAACTGAGCGACTTTCACTTTAACATAATGATTTAATATATGTATACGTTGTGAAATGATTACCACAGTTAGTTTAGTTAATGGCCATCACCTCACATGGTTACAGTTTTTTTTCTTGTAATAGGAACTCTTAAGATCCACACTTCTGGCAGCTTTCAAATACACCATAGAGTACTATACTGGAGGAGAGGAAGCTGAGGTTAGGAGAAATTGAGTAGCTGACCTGGTAAATGGCACATCCAGCTCTTCCACCCATATCTGTGGGACTCAGAGGTTATCCTCTCCAGGCCTTCACTCTTTCATCTTCTTGTTTACTATACTATAAATAAATACAGTGGTTCATGTATACACAGCCTTTATACTTATCACTAATGTGAAGTGGTTCTCTGTTGGAAACTTGTAATGTGGCTTGTGCTGCTGCTGCTGCTGCTAAGTCACTTCAGTCGTGTCCGACTCTGTGCGACCCCATAGACAGCAGCCCACCGGGCTCCCCCGTCCCTGGGATTCTCCAGGCAAGAACACTGAAGTGGGTTGCCATTTCCTTCTCCAAAGCATGAAAGTGAAAAGTGAAAGTGAAGTCGCTCAGTCGTGTCCGACTCTTAGCGGCCCCATGGACTGCAGCCTACCAGGCTCCTCCATCCATGGGATTTTCCAGGCAAGAGTACTGGAGTGGTAAGTCTATAAGAGTTTCCATGTCTGCTGTTAATAGTTTTAATTTTCAATATATGTGATGGTAACTTCATAAAATCTACTGCTAGGTAAGAACAATCTCTATTTATTCTCTTCGCCATTCAGTCATTTAAAACCAACCCGTCCTCTTAGTTTAAAAAGTAATGACTTCCAGAGTCATCTTAATTCTTGAATTGTGTGTATCATTAAGGAATTATAGAATCTGTCCATGTTTTAAAATAATCATTTTGTATTAAAAGAGGAGAGTGAAAAATCTAAAACTCAACATTAAAAAACTAACATCATGGCATCCAGCAAATAGAAGGGGAAGGAGTGGAAGCGGTGACAAATTTTATTTTCTTGGGCTCCAAAATCACTGCAGATGGTGACTGCAGCCTTCAAATTAAAGGACGTTTGCTCCTTGGAATAAAAGCTATGGCAAACCTAGACAGTGTATTAAAAAGCAGAGACATCAAAGGTCCATATAGTCAAAGCTATGGTATTTCCAGTAGTCATGTATGAATGTGAGAGCTGGACAACAAAAAAGGCTGAGTGCCGAAGAATTGATGCCTTCAAACTGTGGTGTTGGAGAAGACTCTTGAGGGTCCCTTGGACAGCAAGGAGATCAAACCACTCAATCCTAAAGGAAATCAACTCTGAATATTCATTGGAGGGACTGATGCTGAAGCTGAAGCTCCAATACTTTGGCCACCTGATGTGAAGAGCCGACTCACTGTAAAAGACCCTGATGCTGGGAAAGACTGAAGGCAAAAGGAGAAGGGGACAGCAGAGGACAAGATGGTTAGATAGCGTCACTGACTCACTGTACTTGAATTTGAGCAAACACCAGGAGATGGTGGAGGACAGAGGAACCTGGCATGCTCCAGTCCATGGGGTCACAAAGAGCTGTATATGACTTAGCGACTGAAAAACAACATTAAAAGTGGACCCAAAACATGCACATAGAAAGACGTATTTAATCAGAAATATTTGAATGAAATGTTTCAGCTGGGAAGCATTCAGTTCAAAAAACAAATTCTCAACCTAGAGAACCCTAACAAAATATCAACACATTAAAATACACTAAGAAACTAAATGGCATGTCCTATTCCAATTCATGTTGATGGAAAAAGAAGCACCTTGCCTCAACCCTGTTTCATACTGGTCACACAGGGCGGGAGGTGGTATTCTGAAAAGATTCCTTGCCTCATCTTTGTTAAACTCCTCTTCTAGGGATTACAGCTGGTAGAGAACTATACAGGCTTTGGACTCACAAAACATGGGTTCCCATTGTTATGTCTCTATTAACTCCCCAGCAGATTGCCATGTTGTGAGTTTTCTAAGACTCCTAAAAGAGATGTTGCTGAATGAGGAATAACTTAGTAATGCTTCAATAATGGCTATCCTTTATGGAGTTGTATGTAGACTAAGATTCTGTCATACATAGCTGAAATCCAGTAATAGTGACAAGTTTATAATAATACAGAACTCTTATTCGTAATCATATAAGTAATCTATAGAACCTTTTAAAAATTCCTTAAAAAGAAAGCTAGTGTCTTATGTCAGCAAAATCCCATCTGGAACCATTTAGCAAATGTTTCACCTAGTTTTTCCTCCAACCTAATAACTCCCTGCCAGCCACTTTTTGATGGTACAGAACTCATTTTCACATCACTAAAATTCTCATGACCTAAAACATTTGATGTTTGAAGGAAGTTGTGCTGCTGTTCCTCTTGGGGTGTGCCCGAATTGCGAATTGAATCAAGTTCCTTCTGCATATGATCTAATGGAGAGGTTGTAAAGTCAAGCCCCTTCAAAAGGATCAAATGTCAGGGTGCCTGCTCAAGGGATGTATGTGTTGACTGGTGGGAGCTAGGGAGTACATGCCCCACCTAGAGGTATTTTAATATTTTTTTAATTTTTAAAAAATACTTTAAAATATTGAACATGATCAGCTAGACAAAAAGAACAAACCTGAGTAGATTCTACTGAAGATCCAGCAGTTCACAGAGCCTCAGCTACTCAGTCTTGTGATAATCAATCCTACCCCCAAGTTTGGAATAGTTATATGCCACTTCATACTTGTTAGTAAGTTCAGTATAAGTAAAGATTTGAATATACCAGGAAGGTCACAAAATCAGTTATTGTTATTAGGGCTCACATTTAAAAGTATTTTAATACAAACAACTGAAGAACTATTTTCTACCCAAATTCTGATGTTCTTACATATATCCTAAAGTTCTTGGATTATATAAAATGCCTTCCTGGCGTTTGTATGTCATATTAGCTTACTGCCTTGCACATAATAGGCACAAAAGAAATGTTGAAATTAGGTAATGGTCATACCAAATAAATCTTTCAGACTTTTCACAACATGTTATTATGAAATCTGTAACTCTGATTTATGGACAGTATTAATACTGTGCATTTTGAAAGACACTTTTTCTCTGTCATTTTCACCCTGAGTAATTCTGTAATTCCTCAGAGTTTCTAAGGGCAAAAGGCTATGATTAAAGGGTCGTAATACCCTCAGCAGTTAATGCATCAATAAAAGAGCATAATATTTGTGGCTTCCCTAGACCAGGTGCCTGTTCTGTGCCACACACAGTATGGACCCTCCTGATGCTGCTTCTATGAGTCATTCTTGTTATTTCACTTGTTGCAAATACTCAGTCTTGGGGTGATTCCCATGTGGATAGTAACAGACCTTTCTGCTTCTAAATTAAATTCTGTGCTGTTGTGCTGGAAACATCTGTTACCACCACCATCTCCAAAACCACCGCTAAGGCCATCAGTGCATCGATTGGAATAATTGAGTGAACCTAGGTAACCTGGTAATGTGTCCACCGTATTAGGTTGCTCTAGGAAAAGAAGAGTTCAATTCCTTCAAATTCTCAGTAGAGAGTATGTGCCCCCACCAGCCAATCTGCTTGGATATCAGACACTTCGATATCAGTGTACACTGTGTACAGAAGCTGTTTGTACTAGAATTGTATACACAAAGTACATAAACTAAAAGCCTGCCCATTATTGGAAAACACTAACATATGCTGATGTCAAGGCAGGCTTGGTAAATGGAAGATCAATATGTTTTCTTTCCAAAGTTAAACTTCTGATTTCCCCTCAGTCTCTCCACTCCAGCTGTAATCATGCTTCGCAGCTCAAATGTGGCTTCTTTCATGGAAACTTCCTCTGGCCCTCTTGGGTAGAGTTAGGTGCTCACCTCCTCATATAGCACTTGGAGACTTTGTCATATCTGCTTTTTCCCAGGCACCTGTCTTCCTCTTAAATGTGAGTTCCTCAGAGCCAGGGCTGGATACTGTTGTTTCCATCGTTGTATCCCTGAGCACAGTGCCCAGTCATGTCTGATGGTGGATATTCCCTGTGTGCCTGACAGCAAATGAATGAATGAATGAAATGATATGGCTGCATGACCTTAACACCCTCACTCCCTCCCATCATCTGCTTCTCAGAAAGTCAGGAAGCCAGGTTGAAAGAGTTCAAATGTGTCATGGACGTTAGGGTCTGTACTTTGACAGTTTGTGGAGGAAAGAAAAGGTGAGCAGCCAACCAAATCCTTCATTAAAAATAGCACAAAGACTGGTTCCAAGGGAAAGTTTTCTCTTTTCTCTGTATGCTTTTGCACTTTTCCCCCATCATTTCCAAAATCGAATCTGGAACCCTTTCCTTAAGTGTTTCCGATTCTTAGCAGAAACAAAGATACCAAAGAAGAGTCCTCTTTGCTCTTTCCTCAATGCTCTCCCCTCCACTTGACAATTCAAATGAAGCAAGTTTCTGAAACTATCTGATATAGTTTTATCTATTTCCCTGGTGACTCAGACGGTAAAGAATCTGCCTATGATACAGGAGAACCAGGTTCGATCCCTGGGTTGGGAAGATCCCCTAGAGAAGGGAATGGCAACCCACTCCAGTATTCTTTCCTGGAGAATTCTATGGACAGAGGAGCCTGATGGGCTACAGTCCATGTGGTTGCAAAGAGTTAGACACAACTGAGTAACTAACACTTTCACGTACAAAAAAGATAATGCTGTTAAAGTGCTGCACTCAGTATGCCAGCAAATTTGGAACACTCAGCATTTGGACACAGGACTGGAAAAGGTTAGTTTTCATTCCAGTCCCAAAGAAGGGCAATGCCAAAAAATGTTTGAACTTATCGCACAGTTGCACTCATTTCACATGCTAGCAAGGTGATGCTCAAAATCATTCAAGCTAGGCTTCCACAGTACATGAACCGAGAACTTCCAGAAGTTCAAGCTGGATTTAGAAAAGACAGAGGAACCAGACATCAAATTGCTAACATCCCTTGAATCGTAGAAAAAACAAGAGAATTCCAGGAAAAAAAATCTGCTTCATTGACTATGCTAAAGTCTTTGACTGTGTGAATCTTAACAAACTGGAAAATTCTTAAAGAGATGAGAATATCAGACTACCTTATCTGCCTCCTGAGAAACCTGTATGCAGGTCAAGAAGTAACAGAAGCGGACATGGAACAACAGACTGGGTCCAAATTGGGAAAGGAGTACGTCAAGGCTGTATATTGTCACCTTGATTATTTAACATATATGCAGAGTACATCATGCGAAATGCCAGGCTGGATGACTCACAAGGTGGATTCAAGATTGTGGGGAGAAATATCAACAACCTCAGATACGCAGATGATATCACCCTAATGGCAGAAAACGAAGAGGAACTAAAGAGCCTTTTGATGAAGGTGAGGAGGAGAGTAAAATAAAGCTATCAGAAAACTATGATCATGGCATCCGATCCCATCCCTTCATGGCAAATAGATGGGGAAATGATGAAGACAGTGACAGACTTTATTTTTCTTTTGCTCCAAAATCACTGTGGATGGTGACTGCAGCCTTGAAATTAAGGGACACTTGCTCCTTGAAACAAAAGCTATGACAAACCTAGACAGCATATTAAAAAGCAGGAACATTACTTTGCCAACAAAGTCTTTATATTAAAGCTATGGTTTTTCCAATAGTCATGTATGGATGGTGAGAGCTGGACAACAAAAAAGGCTGAGTGCTGAAGAATTGATCCCTTCGAACTGTGGTGTTGAAGAAGACTTGAGGGTCCCTTGGACAGCAGGCAGATCAAACCAGTCAATCCTAAAGGAAATCAATCCTGAATATTCATTGGAAGGACTGATGCTGAAGCTGAAGCTCCAATACTTTGGCCACCTGATACGAAGAGCCAACTCATTGGAAAAGATGCTGGGAAAGATTGAGGGCAGAAGTAGAAGAGGGTGACGGGATGATGGTTGGATGACATCATCGACTCAACGTACATGAATTTGATCAAACTCTGGGAGATAGTGAAGGACAGAGAAGCCTGGCGTGCTGTAGTCCATGGGTCACTAAGAGCTAGACACAATTCAGTGACTGAACAACAACAAATATAGCTTAAAGACCACAAAAGCCCCATATTTAGTAATGTCTAACTGAAGTATATCTTAATAATTTAAATAGCATTTTAAAATTTGTAATTGTAAAATACTTACTCCACATAGTTCTCATTTGAAAAACTAGTAACTCTGCTTTAACCACAGGATTGCATTCTTCTTCGAGTTTGGAAAACATTTCGGTTCAACTCACTGGACTGTAAGCCTTGAGTCCTAACCTTGCCTGGTAATGAAACATCGTTTTTTCCTTGTACCTCTTAATGAAAAGTCTCTTCGTGTTCCTCAGCAGACAGCTGCTCTACATGTACTAGAGGTATAGTCTCATTTTCTAGAGAGGGAAATAGGAAAAACACCACTGCTGCCACCCCACCCCTGTCATCCAAAAGGAAGTTCATCAGAGAACTCCACATGAGTCCACCTGCCTCTCCGGTCTGTTGATGTTTTTACCCTTTGAGTTTATCAAGTTTTTTTTTTTTTAAGATTATGAAAAACACTTAATGTTATGAAAGTTACTTGAATGGCTTTGAAGTCACAGTTACAAAACGTGTTTTAAAGGCACAGCACTAATCTGAGTGAGTGAGTGAGTGAAAGAGCAGCTAGATCCAATGGCAGTTTGGCAACCATCATTTCTTCACTCCTGCCCTGTTTTTCTTAAGCAAACACTTAAGGCACTCCTCAGCAGTAGTATATGAAGGATGGTCTCCAAAAAGAGATTGGCAGCTTTAATTTGCTTGATATGTGCAATCATAGTCCGTGTTAAATTCAAAATGCTTGTCCAATCAAGGATTCAATATAGAAAAGAGGCAGTAACAAGCATGCTGCATGCTGTAATAAAGAAATCTGTTGATTGAAAACAGTTTGTATATTTTGGAAATGATAGGGAATGTAATTGGTAAGAAAGAAAAGGATAGGGCTTCATAAATAATGGGAAGTAGAATATATTTTTTTACTGATAATACTAACTTGATTTAATAACATTTTGGTGTTGGATTTTTGTATGCCAGAAGATAAGAAAGGTGGGTCCTTTCTTGTTACTCTTAATAAATGTCATGATTCCTGGAGTGACCTTTTTTATTTATTTTTTTTACGGAGAACAGCTGTAACAGGTTGAATCTGTGGCAGCAGTGGGTGATGGGCTCTGGTTCTTTAAGAACTCTTACAGGATATCTTTCTTTTTTCCATTTATTTTAAGATGTAATTTATGTTAAATTACAAGTGCTAGATGAATGTATTTTTGTGGCAAAAGATCCCAACAGAAGAAAAGTATACGGAGTGAAGCATAATGGTCCCCTATCCTTTGCCCCACCTCAACTCCCCTCCCTGAGGTTACCACACCGGTTTCAAGGGCATCTAGCATCTTTGTACATAGATACCTGGATAGAGATTCATATGCAGATCATTTGAGGGGCAGTCATATTAAGAAACTGAACTTTGCTGTTTATGTCATTATCAAGCTATTTTCTGCACAGATACAAATATATGTACAAAGTCACAGCCTGGAGGGCTGATATTCGCAGCTCTGCACTAGAAACGTGATGTCAGTATAAACAACAGCATCCGTGTCTTGGGTGGTTAGAGGGGACCCACTTCACCAGGCTCCATCCCAGGTCACCAGCATCCCTCTTGGGGCTCCCTCACACAAATGGCTGGTATCCAGCTTCTCTCTCTGTGAGGAATAAAACCTTCAACAACTTGAACTTCAACCTCAACTATTTACCCATAACACTACATTTACCTGTCTCCTGTTAATATTTATGTTTTCTGCTATTGTTTTTAGTTCCTTTCACTATTAATTTAAAATCAAGTATTTGGTCGAAGAAATATCCATTGTGTTGATAAGTTCTTTTGGCTGGGGACTGCATTTTTCCTCTACAAGCATTGAACAATGTAGTGCTTTCAATTCTAAGTTCACTGAACTTCCTCTTCTATTCACTATCGTTAAACATGTAGCGAACATCTCTCTGCCAAGCCGTCTGTTCAAAGACACAGATAAGGTAGCCTCCTTATTCTCTAAGAATCCGTAATCTAATGGTGGGAGGAAACCTGCATAGAACAGGGGTTCTCAATTCTGCTGAGGTGGCCAAACGATTTCTATCCACTTACAGCCTAGTGTGCTGAAGATGAAGAGAGGAAGACTGGAACGATGTGAAGTCAAGGGTGAGAAAACAGCTGTGTGCCTACCACCCCCACCCCCACCCCCAAAGCTCTCAGGACAGAGTTTATCCTGCAGGGAAGAGGTGAACCAGAATGCTATGAGTATGCTCCCCCTGTGTAACGTATCCTGTTGAACATATGAAAAAGATAAAATCTTAAGTGGAGAGGGATGAGAAACTAGTTTAAAAATACATGTATGATATCTTCAATCCAGGCCTTTTTTTCAAGAATCTTTTAAAAGACCATTTTGAGATGTTTCATTTTGTTAAAACTATTTTTAGTTAAAGCCACTTAACTGGGCAAACAGAAACTTGATGGTGTTACACTGTGGGGAAAGTGGACCAGCCTATAATGGCCCCTCTCTCAAACCCTTGCCCATGAAAAAGGATCAGACAGACAAAGGCAAGAGAAGAGGTCCCTTGACCTTCCAGCCACTCTTTGAGACTCAGACCAAGCAAAATGCAGCCTCTATCCACCCAAACAGTAAATATGAAGGTCTTTGTTTTAGATTTTTGAAAATACAAATAGAAGTACCCTTAAACCACAGCTAATAGAACACCCGCATTTTGGGTGCCATAGGCATGCAAACTCACATATGCATTGGCTAGCCCAAGAGGTTTGTGACCATTGGTAGCCATCCTGTGACTTCAGCACATGCCTTTTCTGGTCTTCGGAGCTCAGTGTTGTGCCCTTTCCACTGTGTGATGCCCCACAGTTGGGAGAAGGGTGTTGGTCTGCTCTGAACCCTCTACAGCTAGGTATACCTTGTAATGCCCAGGTCACTTAGACTGTCATGCTTGTGAGCCTCGAGGAAGTAAAACTAGGGTACCCATCTTTTACCTGCTGCTCATCCAAACTTTGAAAGAGGTTTGAATTGATGTGCCAAATGCTCTCCTACCAGAGTATATTCATACTGGTGGTTTTATTATGTCCAGTGAAATGCAACAGTGGTGACATGTTTGCTGTAGGATGTTCACCCCGCCCTTAGTGTTACCATCAGGAACCATACTGGACCCAAAGGGAAGTTTGTTATGAGAGTCCAGAGACTCTCAGACCCAAGGCCCAAAAGATCTGATCCAGAGCGTAGGTGGCCACCTTCCGGTCCCCACCTCCCATCTCAGTTCCTCTCTTGCATGTCAGCTTGGTCCCTTTCTCTCTTGAGTTAGAGTGACTTTCTGTTAGTCTTTCCCGAAAAGCCAAAGAATCTATGAAAACGAGTAGGCTTCCAGGATTAGTACCACTTCCTTGAAAAAACACTTAGCTTATCTGTTGACAGCTGGCATAGTTGACAAGATTCTTGGTTCCTAGTCCTTTTTCCTTTCACCATCCACTTGTGGCTTGGATATTCGAGAAGGGACCCTAGACAAAGAAACTTGGACTTGGCCTGAGGAAGATACAGATGAGGTCTGCTCATGGATCTGGTGGAGTCTTTAATCATAACAAGAAACTTTTTCCGAGTTTTGTACCTGGTTCCAGGCCTTCTGAGTTGACCCTGCTGGCCTCAGGCTGTGTGCACTCTCATACGCCCTTCAGTGTCCTATCTTGGCTTTTGTCCCAACACATCTGTAGGGTCTTACCTTTCCCTGGAGTTCTATGAAGAATGTAGAACCTGTGGTAACTTGCTCCGTCTCCAACCTCTTCCATTTGCCCGAAATATGTTTATCCACCAAATCAAAAGGCAAGCTCTCCCCTCTAGTTATTCTGAACTGGCTTCTCCATGATCTTACAGTCAGGAGTCCTCCCTTGGGGCTACCATCTTTCTTTGGGGACCACGTGCATTGTATTAACTTCTGTCACTGACCCAAAGCAAACTTATATGTCCAGTTTTCCTAAACAGACCCACCTGCCCCCCGATAAGTTAGTGTTTCCTCTTCTTAGAGATACCTCTAGTTCTTAGCCCATTTCAGAGCAGAGACATGAATTCAGGGTTTGAATTATTTTTTCTAGCCCCAGATTCTCTTGAGTAGCTCACTGTTCATCTCATTCAGGTTTTCTTTTTTCCCATTAAATCCCTACCCACCCAGGAAAGTGAGGATTTCTTTTTTTTTTTTTTTTAAGGAAAATCACCACTTAACAATTGAATGACAGGAGAAATTCTCACCCCACAGAGGAGTCTTAATATTTATTGGGCATGTGTGAAGAGTGAGTCTTAACAGAGGTTAAGGTTATCCTTTGTGAGTGCACTTAGGGCAGTGGTTCCAAACCAGGTATGATTTTTGCCTTCCAGGGGATATTTGGCAAAATCTGGAGACATGTTTGATTGTTATAACTCTGAGGAATGGTGCTAAGGGCATCTAGTGGCTAGAGGTCATGGATGCTGTCGAACATCTACAATAGACACAGGATGGCCCCTATGGCAAAGAACTATCAGCCTACAATTTCAGTAGGTTAAGAAACCCTAACTGAGGGCTAGTGAAACTCTAGATAGTATTTTGTCAAGTCAGAGGCCACTAGGAGAAGGAAACACGATGATGATTTTCTGGGCGTGATGACAGCAGCCTCGGTGATTTGGGTCAGTGATTTTATAGAAAGACAACTGTGTTGTCTTGCTATGGAACAGTGGTTTTTAGATTTGGGGTCTGGGGACTCCTTTACATGCTTAAAAAGTATTGGGGTTCCTAAATTCACTTTAGAATAACAATAATAAACTCATTACATGTCAACACAGAAACCTATGTTATAAAAATAACTGACCCCCCCCCCCAAAAGAAAAAACAAAAAATTGTGAGAAGAGCCGCGTTTTAAATGTTGGCAAATCTATTTAGTATCTGGCTTAATAGAAAACAGCTGATTTCAAATACCTGTTTCTACATTCGGTCTGTGGGAACATCACACATCATGTAGCCACTGGAAACCCCACTCTAGGCTCAGAGTAAGAGTTAAATAGACAAATAAGGTCTGAATATAACTTCGAAAAAATCTGACCTCAAGGACCCCTGAAAGGGGTCCCCACACCTGCTGCCCCCAGAAGTCCCTGGCCCATACTTTAAAGAACAGTTGCTCTAGACAAAGGTTCTATGAACCTGAATGGGGAAAAAGTGACATCTTTATTTTCACTAACCTCTAACTAGAATTAGCCCTCCCTTCAATTATGCATAGAGGCCTCAAACAGTGGTATTAGTAGAATCTATGATTTTGTCACCAGTAGAAGTCAAGAATATTTTTGGATGACATTACAGTTGCTGCGCTTACCTAAAATATAATTTTTACTCATCATTGCTTTGAGATTACAGTCATTATCATACTAGATCTTGTTGTTTAATGCTTTAATAAGAAAGTATATATACTACTTACCATAAATATGTTCTTTAAATATTTTAAGAAATGTATCTCAGTGTAATTGCATTCCTTTGTAATCCTATGTATTTTATTTAACCTATTTGAAAAAATTCTGAGGAGGGGTCCATGGGCTTTATTTAGTAGACTGCCAAAGAGGACATTGGTACAAAAGTCTTTAGGAAGCCTTGCCCTAGACAGTGACAGCCAAAAAAAGCATCACTAGGCCATTTGGGGGAAGTGATCTGGTCTAAAAGCAAGCTGAAATCAGGACATGTTCCAAGAAAGCAAGTTCTGGCACCACTGTTGTCAGCTTCTATATGTACCACCACCACTCCAGGTCCTCCTGGAAACAAGGTTCAACAGTTGTCAAGAAAAAGGTCCTGAATTTGAGAAACTTTACAAAAGTTTCCTTTAAAAGTTTCCATAATTCACATAATCATCTTATTAAGCCTTCTTAGCAAACAAAACTCGGCCACCCCAAGAGTTCTAGATAGCTAAGGTTTTCCTGCCACTGTGACACATGAATAAAGTTTCCCAAAATTCCTGGACAGGCACAGAAAGGGGCAAAAATGATTGCTTCTGAGAAGGGGCATGGGATGAATGGGAGACTTTTTATTGGTTGATTGGTTCTTGAATTTTATCTGTTAAAAATGCACGTAATTTCTCATATCAGAAATTCAGTTTGGCTGCTTACCAAAAGCAGTCCCTTTTCCCATAGCATTCCCCTTCCCCAGACCTCAAAAGCAACCACTTGTAAGTCCTGCTGCTGCTTGCTGCTTATCTCTGAACAACTTCTGCAGAGTGCAGTATCTGATCACCTCCTACAATGGACAGCTCCCACTGCCACTACACATGTGCCATCTCCCACCCCTTCTCCCCATGCTCATACGGCAGTTATCACGGTTCTGATAGGTCAGCAGTTAGTATTTATACATACCAGCCCTTGCCCTGGTTATCTAAACCTGCTCTTAATCCAGTTCAGCCATACCCAGTATTCTGAGCTGATGGCTGTCATGGCCTGATTCATAGCTGTTTTCCTAAGATTCTTCCCTTATCCTCATCTGGGCATTGTCTTCACATAGCACTTATATTAGGGTGCTTGTGTCCTGGATTCTATTAACTGTTTCTCTTTTGGGGAGAGGTAGAGGATCTCTTCCAGTAGTTTCATGGCAGGTGAAGCTTTGAGACGTTGCTTGTCTTAAAATGTTCTTAATCCACCCCATACCAAATCAGTAGTTACAGGGTTTTAGGGTGGAACTCACTTTCCTTCACAATTTTGGAAACATTGTTCTACTGTCTTTTTGGAAAACCTTTCAGATTCCTAATCCTTTTTATATATGACCTTCTCTGGTTCCTCTTTAGAAACTCATAGCATCTGCCATGCACCTAGTCATGGCCACATTCACGATGACGTGTCTTGGTCTTGGGCAGTTTTCATTCCTGCTGCCAGGCACTTTCTGTCTATAAAGGCAAACCCTCCAGGTCTGGGAAATTTTCATTGTAAGTTTTTTCTTCCTATTATGCTTTCAGTTTCTAAGAACTTTTTCTTGTTCCCCAAGTGTCCTTGTTCCATGAATGAAATGTCAGTAACTTTTGAGTTTGTTTTTTTTTTTATCTCATGGGTTGGCCTATTCCCCAGAAAAGTCTTTTCCAGTCTCCTACTTTGTGTGTGTGAGGTGGGGGATAAGACTGGCTGCCAGCATCTGGGAGGAAAGGGAACTCAGGGTCTCAGCATCCAGTATCAGCTCAGTGTACCCCTCATTTCAGAGACCTTCACCAGAGAATAAGCCTTCTGTCAGCACAAAGGTAGGAATCTGGGGTTTGTTTCTCAAAAATACCTCAACCAGTTTTCTAAGGGCACCCTGAACCTGTTCTTCCAGAGATATCTTGGGGCACCAGTTCAAGAGCGCTTGGAAGTTCTGATGGCTCCCAAGAGAGCTCTCCCCGCTGTCCACTATGTCCACTATGATCTGTTAAGTAAATTACATCTTATCCTTCTGATTTCTAGCTTTTGCTTTTGGCACCTTCACTCCTGTTTTCCTCTTTTTTGGAGTTTATTATCCCTTAAAAAAATCCTGTGCTATCATTTTAGTGGAGATTTAGGAGTTTACAGAGCCACATATGCATTTTTAGTACTCCACCTTTAACCAGAAATTTGGGAGTTTTCGTTATAGGCTTGTTTGTGCAATTTGAATTTTGTCCACATTTATGTTCTAAGAATTCAAAATATACATATTTGGGAAATTCCCCAGCTGTCCAGTGGTTAGGACCCCATGCTCTCACTGCTGTGGCCCTGGTTGGGAAACCAAGATCGCATAAGGCACACAGCATAGCCAAAATACATATATACACACACACACATATGCATACACCACACACACATGGGCTTCCCTGGTTGCTCAATGGTAAAGAATCTGCCTGCCAGTGTAAGAGATGTGGATTCAATCCCTGGGTTGGGAGGATCCCCTGGAGGAGGAAATGGCAACCCACTCCAATATTCTTGCCTGGGAAATCCCATGGACAGAGGAACCTGGTGGGCTGCAGCCCATGGGATCACAACAATTCTTTCTGGGTCCCCCCTCTTTTGATTAAATTCTAAATGAGACCCATAATTCAAACTATAGAATAGTACTAACTATGCAAGTCATACTAATTGTTAACATTTATTGACCGCCAGATACTATGGTAAGCTTGTTCTGTGTTTTAACTTACTTAATTCCCACAACAGCCCTAGGGACATAGCCCTATGTTACAGATGAGAAGATGGAAGTTCAGAGAAATTAAGAAACGTGGTCAAGGTAACACAGCAAGTTGATAGTAGAGTCAGGATTTCAACCCAAACAATCTAGCTCTAAAGTGCATTTTAAACTTAATTACTATGTACACAATGCTAATGGTTTGTAAATCATGTGAATAACTAAAAGTACTTTCCCCAACTTTGTTGCACATGTTCCGAAACTTTCTTAATGGACCATTTGTCATAACTTCACCAACTTGCAGCTCTTTTTTCCATATAAAACTTGCCAAAATGTTGCTAGGCTAAGGGGAAATTTTTTCACTGTTTACCTCAAATAAAATATCATTAGCAGAAAACTGGTTTGTATTAAGATAATTGCTTAAAACTTGATTTTCATTGCATGAAAAGGATGTAAATTGGCCACTTACCCTAAAATAGTACTAGAGACTGCAAGTGATAAAACATGTCAATATTCTTCTTTTTCTCCTTATTAATAATTGAGGAATACTTTAAAAATCATAAAAGATTATATAAGAGCTTTAGAAGAATTTATATTTTCTTTACTAGGGCAGTCATTCATTTTTATCAGACTGACTTCAGTGTTAAACCGTTTTTTCCTCAGGTTAAAATTTGACTGACCTATTCTGTTACTGACTGAGTCATACCAGGTCACTGAAACCTAAAATAAGTATGTTCTAAGCATTGGGTAACCATTATAACCTATTCAGAGCCAAGATCCACTCAAGACACACTGGCTTCTCTTCTATGTCACCACTGAGATGTCCAGCACGTGCATCAGTAATGTCCCCATGTTCTCATTAACTCTCCAAGAAGGGAAGGATGCCAGGAAAATTGCAGAAGTAAATTCAATGGAATTGCTGTGGTCCAGAGTTATGGCTCTTGTTCTATTTGTCAGCCTGTGTGTTGCTAACATTTTTTTTCTTCAGTAACATATTTTGTTACAAAGAGATAAGAAAGCCTTCCTCAGTGATCAATGCAAAGAAATAGAGGAAAACAACAGAATGGGAAAGACTAGAGATCTCTTCAAGAAAATTAGAGATACCAAGGGGACAGTTCATGCAAAGAGGGCCTCGATAAAGGACAGAAATGGTATAGACCTAACAGAAGCCGAAGATATTAAGAAGAGGTGGCAAGAATACACAGAAGAGCTGTACAAAAAAGATAGATCTTCACGACCAAGATAATCATGATGGTGTGATCACTCACCTAGAGCCAGACATCCTGGAATGTGAAGTCAAGTGGGCCTTAGAAAGCATCACTACGAACAAAGCTAGTGGATGTGATGGAATTCCAGTTGAGCTATTTCAAATCCTGAAAGATGATGCTGTGAAAGTGCTGCACTCAATATGCCAGCAAATTTGGAAAACTCAGCAGTGGCCACAGGACTGGAAAAGGTCAGTTTTCATTCCAATCCCAAAGAAAGGCAATGCCAAAGAATGCTCAAACTACCGCACAATTGCATTCATCTCACATGCTAGTAAAGTAATGCTCAAAATTCTCCAAGCCAGGCTTCAGCAATACGAGAATCGTGAACTTCATGATGTTCAAGCTGGTTTTAGAAAAGGCAGAGGAACCAGAGATCAAATTGCCAACATCTGCTGGATCATGGAAAAAGCAAGAGAGTTCCAGAAAAACATCTATTTCTGCTTTATTGACTATGCCAAAGCCTTTGACTGTGTGGATCACAATAAACTGTGGAAAATTCTGAAAGAGATGTGAATACCAGACCACCTGACCTGCCTCTTGAGAAATCTGTATGCAGGTCAGGAAGCAACAGTTAGAACTGGACATGGAACAACAGACTGGTTCCAAATAGGGAAAGGAGTACATCAAGGCTATATATTATCACCCTGCTTATTTAACTTATATGCAGAGTACATCATGAGAAATGCTGGGCTGGAAGAAACACAAGCTGGAATCAAGATTGCCGGGAGAAATATCAATAACCTCAGATATGCAGATGACACCACCCTTATGGCAGAAAGTGAAGAGGGACTAAAAAGCCTCTTGATGAAAGTGAAAGAGGAGAGTGAAAAAGTTGGCTTAAAGCTCAACATTCAGAAAACGAAGATCATGGCATCTGGTCCCATCACTTCATGGGAAACAGATGGGAAAACAGTGGAAACAGTGTCAGACTTTATTTTTGGGGGCTCCAAACTCACTGCAGATGGTGACTGCAGCCATGAAATTAAAAGACGCTTACTCCTTGGAAGGAAAGTTATGACCAACCTAGATAGCATATTCAAAAGCAGAGACATTACTTTGCCAACAGAGGTCCGTCTAGTCAAGGCTATGGTTTTTCCTGCGGTCATGTATGGATGTGAGAGTTGGACTGTGAAGAAGGCTGAGCGCCGAAGAATTGATGCTTTTGAACTGTGGTGTTGGAGAAGACTCTTGAGAGTCCCTTGGACTGCAAGGAGATCCAGCCAGTCCATTCTGAAGGAGATCAGCCCTGGGATTTCTTTGGAAGGAATGATGCTAAAGCTGAAACTCCAGTACTTTGGCCACTTCATGCGAAGAATTGACTCATTGGAAAAGACTCTGATGCTGGGAGGGATTGGGGGCAGGAGGAGAAGGGGACGACAGAGGATGAGGTGGCTGGATGGCATCACTGACTCGATGGACGTGAGTCTGAGTCAACTCCGGGAGTTGGTGATGGACAGGGAGGCCCGGCGTGCTGTGATTCATGGGGTCGCAAAGAGTCGGACATGACTGAGCGACTGAACTGAACTGAACTGAACATATTTTGTGATCTGACTTAGCCCACGGTTCATCTGAATCCAGGCATTACATTTATAATAGAGGTTTTGCTGTCCAGTTTTCCTCCATCCTGAGGAATTTCAGAAGGTGGATGTTCTGCACCTAAAGGAAACATGAAAAATAAAAAATGGAAACACCTGAAGAATGCTTTCACTCACATTAATCTACTGCTGTTAGCGATAGGGCTCTGCTCTGCACGTGGCCTCAGAGCAGGAATTAAGAGTCAGACTGAGTGATGCTGCCTCGGTGTTCAGGTGGAAAGGCCCCGTTGGCAAGGATAGTAAAATTTACTGGTTTCAATTACAAGGGGAGTTTTGCCCCTTGAGTTTGAGTTGAGGTTGTGACGTACAAATCACTAATACCCATGCGTTGTGGAAGAGATTTGGACCCTGTATTTTCCCATATCTCCCCTTATTAGATGGTAATTTACCTTTAGGGATTTGGGTTTCTTGATGTATGCATTAATAAGGAGGTGGAAAGAGAGAGTCACTAATTAAAATCATTTTATGATAAGTGTCTATGCCTTTTGAACTATATGCTTCTCTTTGTAGAACTCTCAGGAAAATAATTCAGGTGAAGACTATGCATTTTGATGTTAACAGATTCCACTCTTACAGACAAACATCCAGGTAACAACATGAAATGCAGCAGTGATGGTTTTCGAAATGAGATAATGTTTGATGTAACCTCGAGTTTCTCTCTGAACTTTGGCCATATTGTTAGAAAAGCTAGGAGGAGGGGAGCCACTCTGTCAAGCACAGAATTACACATGGGGGAAAAATTAAATACTAAGGGAGAAGCCTGTGTTCTCTTGCATGATATTTAGCAGCAAGAGCAAGGAGAGGGCTGTTTCTTTCTTTGTGTAATGTGCAGTAGTTACAATAAACACAAGATTTCCAAATCTCAGAGGACTCTCTTGACAGTTGCTTGATAACAGCTTTTTTCATTCCATAGTTTTGACAGTTTGTGTGTGTTGCCATATCTAGTGTAAACTAAAACATCACTGTCATTCTGTTTTTCTTTTGTATGTGGCTTCTTTTTTTTTCATCTTTAGGATAATGAAAAAGATGGGCTTTTCACTTGTAGACTAGAGTAAGGCAAGTTGTGTATGGAGATTAGTGTGTGTTTATGAGTTTTGAAAGATTCAAGTTGACAGCAGAACACTGCTTTAAATAATTTTTTTCTCCATATTGCTGCAGTAAAAGTATAAGGGGGATGTTTAAGTTTTCTGTTAATCTTTTGATAAATAGCAAATCTCAGGCATCTGTGTGGGTACCTATATTATTTATCTGTGGTGAATGAATACAATAAACATCTCTAGCACTCCTGGCTATGCAGCTGTTGAGAAATGGAAAGCATTCTGTTCCTTGTCTCAGAGGGCTTTGCTCCATCTTGATATTTTCAGTCCCCATGTATGCTTCCCATCACCTGGTGGATCCCCCATCCCACCCACTTACTGCCAAATTCATAGCTAAATGAAGTTATCCGTCTGTTTGAGAAACAGCAGGGTTTCGTTGTTGTTGTTTGTTTATCTGGTCTTTGTTTTTCTGGAGGAACTCTAGAAACTAAATTGCATTGACACTGTTTGCGAGGCTGCAGGGGAGACAGGGGTCCGGGAACACATGTCAGGGTCATAGCTGTCTTTACTCATCAGTTGCAAACTCACAGATTCTTCAGATTCAGAGAGGGTCCCATACCTGGGAGACCTTCCCCCCTTCAGCCCTGATACCCTTTTATGTGTGGAAATCTCAGTGAGGTTATTTTGCCATCAAACCAAATTTTGCTGTAGTGTAGCAAAGCTCCCGATGCCGTCATCTGGCATGTTACAGACAAATTCCAATTACTTTTCTACTTCTAGCTATTGTTAAACACTACAAGCTAGCTGACAGTAAAATTATAAATACAGGTGTTGTCACACTACACTATAATCAGAATTTTAATTTGAATTTTCATTTGTAAAGCCTTTTTTTCTCACATGAAAATGGGAATAGAATTAGTTTTATTGACAGTAAAAAGACATTTTGAAAGCTTCCTAAATCATTACCTGTATTTAGCAGGAGGAAAAATTGTATATGTCCATGTAAAAAGAAGAGTTTTATTATCACATATTTACTCATTATATTTTGTGGTAAATAAAACGGGGAAGACATGTTTGACAAATGATTGACGGAACTCACTAGGTTTTTGCTTCATCAGAACAATAGACAGACATAAATATATATTTTGCTTTTGTTTTCTTCTGCTATTACTAATGCAGACCTGTAGACAAAATCTTCTTCCAACAAATTAAGTACAGCCTGTTGGGAGTCTGCATGCCATGCTCAACTTTTTATTTGGCAATTTTCTCTTCTTCCCCAGATTCATCATCTGTGGTGCTTTTTTTTTCCCCCTTCGTGTGGTGGTTGGAGTGGGTTCCCCCTTCTCAAGTCCCTTTTTTTTCCCTCAAGGCATTTAGTGTCGTGTCTGCCAGATTTCAGTGATGAGCAGCGAATTGCTTTTAAAGTGGGCATTATGCCAGTTCAGCAGCACAATGGAAAACCAATCTTCCACCATTCTACTTTTGATGCTGTTATTGTAGCATTTTAGATAACTGCTGCCACAAAAAAAAAAAGAAAAGAAAAAAAAAAGATGTGCTCAATTGCTACCAGTTAGTCAAGTTAAATCCAGAGTAGCATTAAAATTACTCTGAAAACTGTTTGTCAGAGGTCATGTGCCGTCTGTGGCTGCCGCACATAGGATAGATGTTCTGTTCTGGTGGGTTTTTTTCCCTTTATTATTACTGTGACTGACCACCTCTCTAAATAGCCCTCCACTGCCTGTTTACTTATTGTCTTCACCTCCCTGTTGAAAAAATGTGTCAAACAGAAATGTTGAAAAGTTTCTTTAAAGTGCTGGAAATAGCAGGAGAGTGAGTTGTTCGGGGTGCTAGAGTTTGTACAGTGTGGAAGCAAAAAAAAAGGGGGGGGGGAGAGCAAGAACATAATTCTCTGGTTTCTATAGCAAGATTACTGTTTTCTTCTTTTTATCTTCACTTTTCAACCACTGGGTTCACTGTTCTACGTTTTTCTTAATAGCACAAATGGAATTTATCCTCTCTCCATCTCGAGTCCCTCCCCGCTTCCACTGGGTTTGCTCGTGAATGAAAAGGACTCCTACTATGACTACAGGACAGATGGCAGCTGTATGTGTTGTATTTGATGTATTTTGGAGTGAGCCATATTTTTAAATTCAGGGCCAGTGGATGGGCTATTTTGAGGGTGGCAGTAACACTATACTTCAAGCCTGCTGCATTTCCACAGAATTTATTTAGACTTCTAAAATTACATAAATAGCCTATAATCTGTGCTCAAAATAATTGAGTTGTTATCTATTAGATGTATTATAATAATAATAAAAGTAACTCAGGTTTCTGAACTGCCTTCTAAAGAAAGTATGTTTATTTTATCTTTATACTATTTCTAATGGATTTTTCTATGTTAACCATATCTATTATATAAAGGCAGGCATTAAAAATTTTTTTTGAGGTAACATTGGCTTATAACATTAAGTTTCGTGTATACAACATATATTTCTACTTCTGTATGTATTACAGTGTGCTCACAACCAAAAATTCAGTTTCTATCCCTCACCATACAGTTGACCACCTTTACCAATTTCACCCTCATCTCCCCCACCCTGCCCCGATTTCCCCTCTATTAACCACTACTCTGGTCTCTGTATCATGTGTTTGGTGGGTTAGGTTGGGTTTGTTCATTTACTTATTTTGTTTGTTTTTTTGTATTCCACATAAGAGTAAAATCATATGGTATTTCTCTTTCTCCATCTGACTTACTTCACTTAGCATAATACCCTCAAGATCCATCCATTTGTTGTTGCAAATGGCAAGATTTTGCCCTTGTATGGCCGAGTAATATTCCATTGTATATATACACCATATCTCCTTTATCCATTCAGCCGTTGATGGACACTTGCGTTGTTTCCATGTCCTTCTTGGCTCTTGTAAATAATGCTATAATGTACATAGGGGTGCATATATCTTTTTGTATACTTTTCATATTCTTTGGGTAAATAGAAGTGAGATAGCTGGATCATTTTGAGGAATTTCCGTACTGTCTTCCATGTTGACTAAGGCAGACAAATTGGTCTGCTTTGTTCATTTCTGTATCCCCAGAACAGTTATCTGGCACATAGTAAGTACTCAATGAATATTTCTTGAATGATTTAGTTTTTTATTCCTTCCTTCACTGATATCCCATCCAAAATTATACTTGAAACCAGTGGGTACTCAATATTTGTTGAATAAACGAGTAGAGAAGCCCAAACTTGAGTCATTCGCCAGTACAAGATA
The DNA here is from genome assembly GCF_029378745.1 of Bos indicus. NCBI lineage: Eukaryota > Metazoa > Chordata > Mammalia > Artiodactyla > Bovidae > Bos > Bos indicus. Next base: position 128,360,996 of record NC_091789.1, on the reverse strand, counting down.
TGATCATTCCGTTGTAGAGATGAAGATAGACAAATTATCCACCAGTCAATAGTCTCTGAGTTCTCAGCTTTATGTTAGTTTAGAGTTCTTTCCGGAAACCATGGTTTTCTGGGCTTGTATTCAAGTATGTTTCAGATCTATATTTTCTTCAGTTTCTAGTTTAACATTTAATGTTGGCTAAAGTATTCAAGAAAGGGCCCTGATGGTGATGTAGTCTGTATTCACCACCAGCCCATCCGCTAGTGCCATCTAAATGAAACGAGTGCATGGTCTTTGGTGTGAGTTATCCTGTCTTAACATGGGAAGGAGGCTGCCCTCCATAATGGGATGTATCCATGATAGCAGTTACACCTCCCTCAGCACCATTTATCCCCTCCAGTATTCTTGCCTGGAGATTCCATGGACAGAGGAGCCTGGTAGGCTGCAGTCCATGGGGTCGCAAAGAGTTGGACACGACTGAGTGACTAATGCTTTCCACTTTTTCGGCACCATTTGCCTTTTGTGGGGAATTGTGGTTTAGGTATTGTCATTCCCTCACGTCCTCCACTAGCAGCCTCCCTGGAACTTCCTGCTTCTATCTGTGAAGTGAAGGAAATGAGGGCCTAGAGGCTGCTTAACAAGGTCAGAGGCTTTGGAGAATTCAGTGCCTTAATCAAGAACCGTACTATGAAAGAGGCATGCCGCTCTTCCTTTTAATCATCAAGTTGTAAATGTGACACAGCATTAAATGGATAGCAACAATTTGCAAATCAATAAGACACATTTTGTAATTAGCTTTGGACTATGCATTAAAAAGTATACATTGAGGATTATGTTAGTAAAACTGCAGAGCCGTGTAGGGATTCTTTGTTGGCAGCTAAAAATGTACATATTAAACATAGAGAAATGGAGATGATGAGTGTCTCTAGCTATTAACAGATTCTCTCAAAAGAATGCCTTGATAGAAGCCTCTCTTTTCTTTATTTTTATATATATATATATATATATATATATATATATATATATATATATATTTGTGCCTGGTCTTAGTTGCGGCATGTGGGATCTAGTTCTCTGACCAGGGTTCAAACCTGGGCCCCCTGCATTGGGAGCACAGAGTCTTAGCCATTAGACCACCAGGAAAGTCCCAAAGCCTCTTCTTTTAAGGAGCATATAAAAGGATTTTCCCAAGTTTTACCACAAAGGTTATGTGTTTATTTGAGAAGAATTTAGAAATGTGCAATAGAACATTCTCTGTGTGTTCATTCCATCTTTTCTTCTCTACTCATTTGACCTTCATCCCAGAAGAACCACAGAACACGACTGAAATAAGAATTTGGATTTTTTGTGTGCTTAGTCAGTCATTCGTGTCCGACTCTACAACCCCATAGTACAGTCTATGTACTGTAGGTTCCTCTGTCCATGGGGATCCTCCAGACAAGAATACTGGAGTGGGTTGCCATGCCCTCCTCCAGGGGATCTTCCCAACCCAGGGATCAAACCCAGGTCTCAAACCCAGGTCTCCTGCACTTGTAGGTGAATTCTTTACCATTGAGCCACCAGGGAAGCCCGTGGCTGATTCGTGTTGATGTATGGCAAAAACCATCACGATATTGTAAAGTAACTATCCTCCAACTAAAATAAATAATTAAAAAAAGAATTTGGATCTTTATTAGAGCAGATTGAAGCATCTATAAAGCGAACCATTTGGCCTTACATGCCCTAGCATCAGCATTGTACTGGGGGGTGGAGGGGAGGAAGATGAACATCTTCATCCTAGCATCCTGCATCAACATGGGCTAAAATTCTAAAAGACTTTCAGTTGCTTAGTCCAAACATGGGATATCTTCTGTAAGAGTGCTGGGGAGAACTTGTGCTTTTTTATATCTTTTGGCCATGCAGCACTATATGTGGGATCTTACTCCCCAATCAGGAGTTAAACCCACGTCCACTGCATTGGAAATGCAGTCTTAACCACTGAACAGCCAGGGAATCCGTGCTCCCTACCCCCAAGAACTTGTGCATTTTTCAATCTCAGTCATGCAGACTGGGGAGTAGGAGAGAGTGAGGTACTCTTTGTGTTGTGTCCCTCCACAGAGTTTAGAGAAAAGAGCATGAGCAGAGGTGTGGCCTTGCAAAAAGCTTCTTGGTTCAGTTTTCTCATGGGTATCCTGTCTCTTCTGTTTAACTTACAAGCAGGGTTGTTGTTATACCTTTTAACATTATAGGGCAAAAGTTAGCCAACTATGGCCACTTGTTTCTGTCGATAAAGTTTTAGTAAAACACAGTTTAGTGAAACACGCCCATTTGCTTTTAAACTGTCCATGGCCACAAGTGGCCATAGTTGGCTAACCCTTGCCCTATAATATTGAAAGGTATAAAACATAAAATACCAAAGTTTTTGGACTGCTTCTAGTAATGAACCTCCCCCCATTTGGAAGTCAACCAGAATGGTCAGCTTGACCACCTTTGTGAGCAGGAAGCCTAAAGGGGCTCTCTCTTTCAAGAGAATGCCGCCTTCTGTAATTTTTAGGTCACCCTTCCCAAATTCTTGCTAAATTATCTAGGGAGAATTTACATTTCATTCAGCTTGTATTTTATATTTATCAGTGACTTCACTTAGGCTACCTAATCTCACAAGAGCCTTTAGCTTTTCTCTAAGAAAGTGTTCTTTCCTTAAGACACTCAGTTTCCTTAGAGCCTTGATGTTAGTTTGTGGTAGAGAAGGGATGCCAGTATTAAAATTGGTAAGTAAGCAGGGACAATGCCATTAGTTCTCCAGGACAACCTTGGAGTCTTTCAGAGGGAAAAGAGTTTACAGAGAGGGACAGTGGCCAACTTGATGACAATTAGTTAAGGTTTTGAGATATGTGGTCAATTCTGATGAAACTGGTAGAGAATCCTATTAAAGAGTATCATTGTCATATCCTGGAATGGAATACAACCACGGCTTCAGGTTTCCAAGAGACAAAATCATATTA